>NC_141298.1:9580000-9807500 GCF_037954325.1 Fistularia commersonii | reverse complement strand
CCTCGCTTGAGGACGTCGTCACGTTGTCTCACCTGGGAATCGGGCGCCGCACGCCGAAACCAAGCGGAACATCATCGCCCTCTCAGCGGTCATAAACACGCCGCGAGAATTCCCACCACACACACAGAAAAAGCTCTGCTAATGGGAAGCACGGTGAAATAAGTGCACAGAATGCGCAAACTTCTTCTCGCAGAGGAATGACTTGCATTTTAATCAATAGCCAATCAAACCTCGGGAGCACTTTCCTTGAGCCTTTTCTGTCCTTGTATTTTTTGTCCTTGAAACACAAATACAGAGTGGCCCAAAATTCAAGAACTGGGACAAAGTCACAGGCCAACATTGATATTTACTGAAAAATATATTTTTCTCGATGTAACAATGAACCTTTTCATATGGACCCAAACAAGTTTTGCTTGAAACTAAATATAAAACAAGCAAAGCTTAATACTATACGATATATATCTTAATATTGCACACATGTAAAATTGAAAGTGAAATTAAAAAACACATGGCATTCATTTCTTAAAAAAAACATATACTTCTTTTTTTTGCAGCCTTCCAAATTAAATGTCAACAGTAACCTTTTTACAACAACAAACCAGTAACCAGGGTCATAATAAATGTAAAATAACAATAATAAACAAATGAATTAATAGTAATATCCTTCGATGAATGTGAAACCACTCAAGCAAGAAAAATTGCAAAAAGGAAACAGTTTGCTATACACTGATCTACTCTGATCCTCTGCCTTTCTCTTTGCATTTTTTGGAGGGGTGACACAGTGTCAGTATTACCATCAGGTTACTATGACTACTGTCAACAGAGGAGAGGGTGTTTATGCGTGCTGTTGTGAGTTTTGCACCAAAACACACGCGGAGCATTCTGGGATTTGTTGTATTAGTGGTACATGTGTTGTAGGCTATGATACCGGCAGGCAGCTAATAGTCATTCGGTGAGGCTACATGGACCAAAAATAATTACCCTGCGGGCCAAATCTGGCCCGCCGGCCAGAGTTTGACACCTATGCCGTATGGGGACATCAGGAAGTGGGTTTACCACGCCGAGCTGAAACACTGTGAATCAAAACTGAGGACGAGACCAACCCTCGAGACACTGACTGAAAAACAAACAATGAAGCCGGTGAGAGTGATTGACATTTCCCCTTCTCCCGTCCATGAGCGGCCTGGTCCTAATGCGCTCTAATCCCCACCCATCAGCGCCTTATCTCACCCGTGGCCCCCGCCAACGGCGACACCGGGATAAAATGGAGGGGCCAACCAAACCCTTTCAGTGGGATGTGGGTTTTCATCTTCATCAGCCGTGGAAGAAAGAAAAAAAACACTCCCCTTCAAATTCATTAAAATGCTCCGGATTCCATTTCATTCCTCAAACGACCCTTTAATTGTTTCATTTCATCCGCGGGTACGTTCTGAACAAAGTTGCCGGTTCCTGCCGGGGCGAAGTCTCTAAATGACTTTTAACCATTTATCGATTTTCCACTTCTTTGCTTTGACTTAATTACGTTCTGAAAAACTACCCCCAGCACTTCATCTATTGAAGGGGTAAATAAAAATAATAACGATAATGATAATAATAATAATAATTACAAGAAGAGGAGGAAGAAGAAGAAGAATATACATGTTGCTGTTGTGAAATATTTCATTTTTTTAAATAACATAATGATTGCAATCATCAGAAATAATTTGAATAATAATATTTATGTATCACTGATTCCACCATTTTCAGGAACATATGAGTAATCTTAATACTTTACACGTTTGCTGTCAGTAGCTTGACAAAATTAGTAAATAATAGCTTTAAATACGCATAAGGATGGATAATGTTTTCCTAGTTTCCATAAATAAAGAATTTTTTGTTTTTCTATTTTATCAGCCTTCTGCTGCTATAATTGTAACAGATGTAGTTTTAATCTTTCTGGGATGGATGAGTGGCAAAGCCTTCCTGCTCCAGACAACCCCGGGGGAGAAGGGAGGAGGGGAATTATGATTTCAATTCAAATTGACAATAAATTGGAGATATGACCTGAGCATTAAACTTTCCTTGAGAATTTTATGATTTCTAAGCTCAAATCTGAAGTTTCCTAGTCCACCAGGTGCAGGGAGATCACCTGGACGGAGATGTAACCATTTATCAGATTCGTCAATGAAAGGTGATTAAATTATATTAAAAAAAAATCCGTGACATAAACAACAGCTGAATTTAGAAAATAATTCGGTACATTTAATACACTTTCGCCTTTTTCAACAATAAAGTGCCATATTAGTTTGCGATGAAACCAAATGCGCGAAAGTACCGTAAGTAATCTCAGCTAGTTTTACTTAACATGATCACTATTGTTATTGTTGTTGGGGGAAACCCCTGTTTTAAATGAGCTCGGACGGGATGGCACAAACTGTGACATTAATTGAAAAAAAAACATAGAATAGAGTTAAATTTAATTAAAACTCAATTAATTCGTGGTTAAGAGGCGGCGAGAACACAAAGATGCTCCCCGGGACGAAGCGGGGAGGAGGAGGGGGGAGAGCGGCAGCTGGCCGCGGTGTAGCAACCGAAATGGACGGCTGGTAGCCGAACCGCCGTCTGCTGAGCGGGGGAGAGGACGCCCGGGGGGTACGGGGGAGGGGAGAGGTGTAGCCTTTAAATCGCTAAAACTAATAAAAAATACAACCGTTCCCTGTTCGGAAGCTCCGCGGGGATACCCGAGACGCGACGCGGAGATTCGCGATACAAGAGCGGCCAGAAGCTAATCGGCTCCCGCGAACCAGGAAGGGGAGCTCTTCTTCGCCGATGCCCGCCGCTGCCTCTCCGTCCTCCCGCCCCCGCCGCTCAACTTGATCCCCTCTAAGCTTCTTCCAAAACTCTTACCTTTCCGGCGGTTTCTCGGAGAGTTCTCGGGTGTTTGTCTCCCGAACCACCACCGCCGCCGCCGCTGCCGGTGTTCTTTCTTCCGAAGTGTCTGGAGGGGTGGTTCGCCGCGGTGGGTGCTGGCGCCGCCGTGGAGCCGAGAACGGTGCGTCCCCCGCGGTGTAAGCTAGCCCCGCTGCCTCCGCTCGGCTGGTGGTGCTGAAGTGGACAGCGCTCCGCGGAGCTCCGGGAACAAAAAAAAAAAAAACCCTCCCCGCGAGGAGCTCCGTCGCCGCGCCGCCCCGCCCGCGGAGCAGCGCCCCCTAGCGGAGCGGAGGTCCGCATTGCGCCGTGAGCTGACCCGGCGTCTGGGGCGACAGCGACACCTAGCGGCGGAATGCCGGAAATGCCTCCTCAGACTGATCCAGATGACATGTTTTTGTTTTAAAGCGTTAATTGAATCTTCAGGGGAAAAAGTTGATGAAAAACTTTATGGCTTGACTATAGTTTTAGTCACTCATTTGGTCTATGATTTCAGAATAAGTCAAACAGCAAGGGAAGTTTATTATTATTTTTATAGTATTCCTATTTCCTCCTTTATTTTTTTTTCATACAATTCCTTGCTATGTTTCAAATAAATTGCTTATTATAAAACATTTTGGTGATCGCTCTGTGTGTTTAAAATTTTTTCATGCCTCCTGTAATGCTTGTGAGGTCTTATGACAGGTGTGATCGAAAGCTGCTTGTTAAAAGTATTTTAAAACAAATCCTAGGTCGGGATACTTTCTTGGTTATAAAAATCATATTTTCAGGCACTCCTTTTTCTTATTTTTTGGACAATTTTGAATCTTTCATTTTCAATTGATGTATTTTTTTTCATCCACTCAAACAACTATTCAATCTGTCAATCACACATCATATGATAACATACAACCATTTGGTATTTTCTTCCTGCAGATCCTTTCAGGCAATCTCTCGCTTGTCTGTTTGAAGGTCAGAACTGGTCATTTTCTTTTTTTTTTGATTATTTCTATTAACACAAAATTGTCATTGGCCGAGGAGAGGCGAGTGTTATATTCACCCTCTCATTCATGTCATATCAAGACACACAGCCGTTTCCTTGAAACAGGACAGTATTGATCTAACGTCTCAAAAACTGCAATTAACCAAGAAGAAATTACAGTGTGTCCAGATGTATGGATAGAGTCCGAGTGTGTGTGTGTGCGTGCGTGCATGTGTGTGTGTGTGTTGAGAACAGACACCTCCATCATGTCCACACTTTCCAATTTGCTGCTGGTGAGTTTTATTGAAATGTCTCTGTCTTCAGGCTCCGCCCCTCCGACGTGGCCCCGCCCCCTCTCCATCACAGCGGCGGGGCGTTGTCGGCGCCGGCGTCCCCCTGCGTCACGGCGAGCGTGGCCTGCTCCGGAAGCAGGGTGGGGTCGGTTAGGATGGAGGTGGTGGTGCTCAGGAGGCGGAGTGAACTCAGGACCACTGAACACACACACACAAACACACACATATCTGATCTTAACATCCTTTCATTTGCTTCCAGACATATTCTTATTAATCCAGAGCGATTAATAACGAGGTACGTGTTCTCTCCCCTCTGCTCTTCTCCATCTACACTTGGTAGGAGGTTGCCAAAACTACCGTTACAACTGCCTCATCAATAACGCCCCGGTCCCCCAAACCCCTCTATTGCACTGCTTTGCACAACTTGCCATTTCGCACAGCCATACACGATCACCATGATCTCACTTTCCTTTTCAATTTATTTAACTCTTGTTACATGTTATTTGTTTAGCACCATCAACCAAACAAAGTTGTGAAATTACTTTGCAAATAAAGCAATTCAGATTGCCATTAGTGTGTGTGTGTGTGTGTGTGTGTGTGTGTGTGTGTGTGTACTCACTGGGCCTCAGGGAGGGCAGCGAGCAGTGCTGCTCCATCCAGGACAGAGTGGACTGACACAGGTCCTCCACGCTGGCGGTGGACACCATGCCGTTGTAAGACTCGAACAGCGGCTCCATGATGACGCTGAACTGACAGCGGTTGAGGAGCCGGACGGTACGGAGATGGAGAATCAGCGAATTCATAATTATTAATATTTCCAATTTGTTTGAAATCCAATTTTTTTCCCATGACATCTCTGTAATTTTGGAATTTTCTTTTAGAATTTTTTTAAAGTTATATCTTTCAGACTTTCTGATTTTTTTTTTTTGTCGCCTTGACTTTAAGGTTATTTCGCCTCAAATGGATTGGACCGATCCGGGGCCTTGTGTGTGTATGTGTGTGTGTGTGTGGCCCGGATAAATAATCCAGCTCAAGGATACGATCCAGAACTTCCAGTTCTGCAGCGTCTGGGCCTGAACATACTCGCGGAACCTCTGCCTCATGTGGTCAAAGCGCTGGCGCGTGATGGGAACGCCGGTGGCCGGGAGCTGCTGCTGACACTCGCTGCGGAGGAAAACACGCCAAAACAAGAGTTTCCTGCGTGACAAGACCGTCCGTGACGCCGGCTTTCGGAGGGCGGGGGGGTCAAATCATCCGGAGGGGAAAACAGCAGCCTTATAACACATTCATTCTTGCTTCTTTTTAACTGATCCAGTGCAGAAGGTGTCTAGATTTTGGAGATAGATTTGAAAATAATTATTAGCATTATTATTATTATTTCTATTATTACCATGCCATTCTCATCATCATTATTACTATTACATACAAATATATAGATACATATATATATACATATGTCTCTCTATATATGTAGATACATATATATGTCTTTATATCTTTATTTATATTTTATTTTGTGTTTATGTTATATATATGTACATATATATATATTCATACTTTATCTCTTTTACATATTATATATGAGATATATATATAATATAATTTATCTATATCTTTTAATATATATCATAATATTATATATAATATTTTTACATGCACTAATGTTATGTTGTTGTTGTTTATAATCAGTATATAATATATAATACATTATTCTATGTACATATAACTTATTATTTATAAATCCTGCAAGGGGACTGATAAAGAGTAATTGTATTCTTTTTGTAATAGAATAGAATAATTTAAATAAATAAATATATATATATATATATATATATATATACATATAGAATAGGAATTAACAAGTTAGTGTCTGGACCGATTATGTTTCATTGTGTGGGTGCTTGTTTGTTAATGTGCATACACACATATATACACACATACATACACATATGTGTGTGTGTGTGTGTGTGTGTGTGTGTGTGTGTGTGCGACATGCACATGTCAGTGAGTCCCTCCAATCAGAGGGCTCCTCCTGTCTAAGAGCCGAAGTGCCCTTGGGCAGGACGCTGCATTTAATGAACGTAGGAAAGGTGTCAATTTGATGAAAATATTTCAATTATATGACATTTAAGTTTTTTTTCCAGTGGTTAGGGAAGACAGAGGAGTCGGACTTAACTGTGTAAAACGTCTCCGCACGCACACGCGCACACACACACGCACGCGCACGCACACACGCACACGCACACACACGCAGTGGTGCTCACTTGATGGCCAGGTTGAGGAGCTGGATTTCGTCCCGCAGCCTCTGAGCCTCGTCGTGCAGCTGCGACCTCTCCTGCTGCATTTTGCTGATGTACTCGGCCGTTTTCTGCAGGGTGGTGGCCTTACTGATCTGATGGGGGAGGGGGTATCAGAACCGTACGTGCATGCTCGATCTTCAGGTGTGTGTGTGTTTGTACCTTCAGGCTGGGCTGGGAGCTGAGCGTGGTCACCAGGCCGTGCAGGGTGTCGAACCCCAGCTTGATGTTAAAGCGTCTCTTCTGCTCGGCGGAGATGTGGGTGATCCTTCGGCTCTCTGACTGCTGCGGGACAAGTACAAACGCAACGTCACCCGTGGCAACGGCTGCCGGACGTCGTGGTAACGCCCCCCTCGACCGCCACCGCCCCCCCCCTACCTTGCTGACCTCCACCTTCCCGTGGGCGGAGCAGGTCGCGTGGGGCGACTCCAGGTTGGACGCCCTGTCCAGCGGGTGGGGAGGAGACGGTGCACCTGGGAATCCTGGGAAGGAAACTTCCAGATGGGAATACAAGACTTTAATATAAGGTACTTATACCACATTATTTATCTTTAGCTTCAAATCTGTTGATGAACATACATATGCATATCTATATATATATCTATATAGACTGTATAGTATACATTGGTATTGGTCTAAAGGTAATGATCCATATAAACCACTGTTTGTAAAGCAATTTTAGTAGTAATCCAAGTAGATGGATGGATGGATGGATGGATGGATGGATGGATGGATGGATGGATAATAAGTGGGAACCTGGAGGAGGTGGAGGAGGTTTCACCGGGCCATCCTGAGAGATGTTCCTCCTCCTACCTGTGTGATAAGCTAGGAATGGTGCGTAAGGTCATAGGACAGCGGTACCTGCCGGGCCGCTCCTCTCCGCCCCGTACAGCTGGACGGGTGAGAGCTTCTCCGTCTTGGGGACGAGGAGGGCCGTCTGCTGGGAGTCGCGCCCGAGCGGGGAAGGTGGCGCCGTCAACACGGGGGTCCCCGTGGGCCAGGAGGCGCCGTGCTGCAGCTGGGACGGGCCGCCGCCCCCGCGAGGGCCGACGCTCAACTTGCAAGACAAAATCACAGTCCACGGTCACGGGCTAGACTCGCAAGGTGGCGAGTCTTGAGCTGATAACGAAAACAGTGGCTCACCGATGAGCCTGGAGGGGGCGACCTTTGACCTTTGGGGGACACGAGGGCGGCGTCGAACCCCAGCGACGGCTTCCCTGGAATCACAGGAGGCCCGGATGAAACCGGGGAGTGGGTTAACCGCCGACGAGCGGAGGAAGGGACTCACGTTCACGTGCGCCGGAGGAGAGCAGCTTCGCCAGGCAGCTGGTCGGCGTTGGGGCTGGCGTCGCGGGCGCCGCCAGTGTGGGTGCCGCCGTCCTCAGCCCGCCCCTTTTTTGTTTATGCTTCCCCCTGACCACTGTGGGGGCCGTCTGCTCGGGTACAGAGAAGCAGTGGGCGGCGGCAGTGACCGGCGGCGGCGCCACATGCACCGGGTCCGACACGAAGCCAAGCGTGCCGGCGGGAGTTTGGGCGTAGGTGTCCGCCGGGTGTGGGTAGGCGTGAGGCCCCGCTGTGGAGGCGGTGTGTGTGATGACAGAGGACGCCACGGCGGCGGTGGTGTGATAGGGGAACTTGTGGCCGGGCTGCGGGTACAAGAGGGGGAGGCCGCTCGGCGCCAGCTGCTCTAAGCCGGCGGTGTACGGCGCCGGCGAGACGGGCATGTCCGTGTACTGGCGTCCATACGACATGGCAGCGGCGGGGTAATCTCCGCAGTCCTGGTCCAGCCTGGACAGCGCCGGAGGCAGAGCATTGGACATCAAGTCGGGCGGGGGCAGCTGGCTGTCCACCAGGAGCTGGGGGGTCGTCACCCCGGGGGACGCCGGGCCGAAGCCCTCAAAGTAACCCACATCGGTAAAAGCGGACGGCTCAGAGGGCTGAGGGCGGTACGACAGGAAGATATCTGCAGGGAGGAGACCGTTAGCACGACGTTCTGGACTCCTCTGAAAAAGAAACATGGGTGAAACGGATATAAAAACCTCACTGGTTGATCAGAAACTGATCATAAACTGAAGAAAATGGTAAGGAACTGATAAAGTGAAAATAAACCTAACTGATAATAGCGATAAAATGATGATGGTGATAATGAATTGATAATAAACTGGTGATAAATTAATGATAATAAACTGATAATGAACTGAAAAAATTATAATAAAGTGATAAACAGATAAAATGATGAACTGACTTTAAACCGATAAAGGGAAAATAAACTGATAATTCACTGATAATAGTGATAAAATGATGAGTGATAATGAATTGATAGTAAACTGATAATAAAGTAATAGTAATACACAGATAATGAACTGAAAAAATCATAATAAATTGATAAACAGCTAAAATGATGAACTGATTATGAACCAATAAAGTGAAAATAAACCGATAATTCACTGATAATAGTGATAAAATGATGAGTGATAATGAATTGATAATAAACTGATAATAAAGTAATAGTAATACACCGATGATGTCCTGAAAAAGTGAAAATAAACTGATTAAATTAGGAACTGATAATAAAATCAGAATAAACAGAAGTGATGAAGTGATGATGTGATAAACTGATGATAGTGACTGCGAACGGACAATAGAGTGATGATAAAGTGCTGGTTAAGTAATAACAAATTGATAATGAATGGGTTACAAAGTGACAATATACTGATGATCATGACGAAGAGAATTAAACCGATAATAAATTGATGATTAAGTGATCACTTGGTAACAATAAAGTGATCAACTGATAATAAACTGATTGATCTCCACCCCTATATTGAATATTGAACCCACCCCTCCCCCTTTCGCTGGATGCAGCATCCCCATCGCCATGACAACGACAGCTCGATCTGCTGTCTAGACCCCCCCCCCGGGTCGGGACGTACCTGGGATCTCCATGAAGTCGTCCAGGTTGGGCTGCAGCGGCATCAGGCCGGGCTGGATGATGTCGGCGTTGCTGGTGTACACTGGGGACGACCGCGGGAGAGAAAAAAAAAACCTGAGCTCACGGGTTGCTTGCGTCACACCAGCTAAGTTGAGGCGTTTCGAACGATCCATCACGACGACATAGCTAACCTGGCTAGCGTTCAAACTGGTGTCACGCCGGCAGCCTCCCGCTCTTTCCCGCCCGGCTAGGCTAGGCTAACTTATGATTATTTTATCCCAAATCAAAACCCTTCACCCTCCTGCACTTAGCTTAGTCGAAAACAGTTTTCAGGGTTAGCCTAGCACATGCTAATAACGGTGATGTCAGGAAAAACAAAGATCCGTCCGCCTCGCGAGTGTCTTTATGCTAAAGATTTGTCGCATCAGTAGCTAAAACTAGTTTGTTTACACTCCAGGTAATATTAGCATCAGCGCTGACGTTCACCCGAACTGATGATATCTAACACGGCGCATGGGACTTCCCGTGAGCGTCTGACCGACGGGTCGGAACCGGGTCACCGCCCGACCCGTCCTTGTCAACCGGACCCCCCCGGTCGTTTGCGACGGTCTGACCCGGCGCCACCCGCTACGTCATCGACCGGCGCTCACCGCTGTGTCGGTCGGCGGCCCACGGGCACGGCTTCTGCGTCATGGTGAACAGGGTATCTGAGATGTCAGACAGCAGGCAGTCCAGGTCAAACATGTGGGCCTCCGCCGGTGCCGGCGCCGGCTCCGGATACATCTGATTGGTCCATTTCTCCAGCCTGGCCTGGCAGTTCTGACCCTGGAGTACAATCGGTCGAGGGGTGGGAGGATGGAGAAAAATAAAGCTATTCCACAATCCTTCCACTAGAGGGCGCCACATAAATAGAGCCAGGTGGTAAATTTTCCATTTCAAAAAAAAAAAGTCACCCCTAAACTCACTAAAAGGACGTTGCAAAAAATCATTTTGGATTAAACAAATCCTCCCTCTTCTCCAGAAGCTCTCAAACTCACTGGAGGTGAAGCTCTTCTTCCCGCCCGGTCCCCTCGTCTTCACTCTCCGACCCTCCTCCTCCTTCCTCTCCATCCTGCCGGGCCGCATTTATAGGGAAGCCCGCTCTTACGTCGGAGGCGCTTGTATTTATTCGCCCCTCGCCGACGTTGTTAAGCGAGAGAGAGAATAGGACCGCGCGGGAGTAGAAACGAGTTAAGCCGTGCGCGCGTGATGAGGGAAAACGATTTCCACGCATTGTTCGAAACATCGCCCCCTTGCAGGTTGCCGTCGCGCCGCCTAATTTCGTCTCTTTATTCCGACATCCCGGACAAAAGGGCCGCCCCCCCCTCGACCTAATTCTGCCGGCGGCCCTCACGTGCAGACGGATGACGCCCGATGAAGGAGAACACACACGTAAACACATCGCAATCGCTTCCAGCGCCTTTTCCCGAGGGGTTTCCTGCAGCCCGGCGGTGCTGGTGTGCTGGGAAAATTGGGGAACAAAGTGGCGAGGGGGGGGGGCCCGAACATCTCCTGCGTCCACAGGAAGTCCGAGATGTCTGTTCTCCGTTTCCACTTGACCATCGGTCATGTGGGCAGAGCCGATCCTGCAACAAGACGGGCTGGCTTCCTGTCTGCATTGGATGGTGTTGGCGTGGGGGCGGGGCTTTCCTCTGTTGGAGGCGGGACGAAAGACGACCTTTGACCTCCGGGAGCCGGGTTTTACAGAGCCAATTTATGGCGGGCGGCGATAAGGCTGATGATTGGAGCGCAGTGGGGCGCCTGTCACATTGCCTCTTCCTCCTCCTCCTCTCTTGAGCGGCGTCCGCATCAAACGGGCGCCTCCTCCGCCGCGCTTTCTCCACAAAGCGCAGCGGGAAGTGGGTCAGATTTGATTAAACGGCATTAAAAATCATGCCAGGGTCAGGGGGATGGGCGCCCGAGTTATTGTCAGCTGCCGCGATCGATCGTGGGAAACGTGCGGCAACCTGCGTCACGCCGCCACTTGGAGATGGCGTGACGCAGGTTGTCGCTCAGTTCCGCACGCACCCTTTCCCTCCCGGCCAATAACGAATCAAGGTGCTAAAAAAAAAAAAAAAATCACGGCATGGCAATAGCAGGTATGGGCTACATTGAAATGAAAAGAAACACACACACACATGCACACAGACACACACACTTAGAGGAGCAAAATGGACATTAGCCTTTCCAGCTAGCGTTAACCATTACCTCCTGTAGCAATGACAGGATGCCATCCTCCTGTTTCTGGAGCTGCCGGCGAAAGAGAGGGACAATGTGATGGGTGAATGAGAGTGTAGGGGAAAAAGGGGGGCAAAAGGAGGGGGGCAATTGGGCAGCTCACCCTTTTCTTGTAGTAGATCCTCCACTTGTGATACTCCTTGATCACCACCTCGATCCTTCTCTTCCAGTAGCTGCCCTCCAGCACGATGGCCTGGCGGCATGGAGATGACGCGGCGTTGATATTTTTCAAGACGGTTCACCATCTTTTTTTTTTAAAAAACAACCACCGAGCACCGCTCACCTCAGGTTTGCGGTGGGCGTCAGCCTCCGAGCCCTCCAGCGGTGTAACGAAACCACACACCTGGTTCTTCCTCTTCTCCACATCTGAAGTACAGCACATATGTCAGCACATATGCCAGCACTCCGGCTACGAAAGTGACTTCATAGTTGCCTATGAGGTGACAACCAATCAGAACGAGGAATGTTTTGAGAGACTCGTAAAAGAGAAGCTATGCCGCCATGCTGACTAACGTTTGTCTTTTTTTCTGTCACCAGCCATTTTTTAGTCCTTCCATTGTGGGGTAGGTGGCGACAGGTAGGGGGCCAGAGCTGCACTATCAAGTGGTTTTGCTAGGTCGCCAGGCAACCATCCGTCTTTCTGCGCTGGGATTATTTCTTTTTTCGTAATCCCATCCTTGGAGATGATTGGACAGAACTGACCCCCCTGTATCCAAACTCACACTGGATGAACCATGCCCTCCAGATGGCGTTGTTCAGCCGGATCTTGTCACGCCAAAGAAGCCGCAGGCCCTTGAAGGATTTCCACTTGGGAGAGACAATTTTCCCGCTGCAAGTAATCACAGATAAAAAGAAATGGTAATAACATGGTGGTAACATAGTAAAGGTCTTACAGCAAGCATACATGTCCTGCACCAGCCTGTACATACTATATCACACAGTATCATAGTTCCTCCCTTGGCACCCTGTTGCATGCTTTTTTTTCTAGGTCTACAAAAGCACATGCAGCTCCCTTTGACCTTCTCTGCCCCTCACTACCAGCATTCGAAAAGCAAATACTGCATCTGTAGTACTCTCAAAGTAATAATCGAGCCATTCTTTTAAAGTTGCAAGTGGCTTGTTGAAACAAAGTCTCACTGCACTGCCAAAAAAAAGTTACCTCAACTAAGATTGAACTGATTCATCAGAAAAATTCTGTTAATTATCAAGTCATGAACCAAGCTGAGACATAAAAGCAGTGAGCGGACAGAAAAAAGGCACTGATGCAAAGAAAAACCCAACCAGACGAGATGCTCGGGTGACGAAGGTGGTTAAGTGAGGAGGGGGAAAACAAATCTCAGCAGGAAACCTGTCCTGGTTTTGACTAATGGCAACCATTGCTTCATTGGCCGCCACGCTCTCAGGCTGTTTTCCCGCAGCCTCGGCCTCGGGAGTGGGTCGCCTAATGCGCCGCGCTCGGGGGGGTTGCTAGGAAGCGACGCGAACCCTGCGTTAAATAGGGCGGTGGCAGCAGGGCAGCGCCGAGGCGCCGAGGCGCCAGATGCTGCGAGGGAAGCTTTTAGCAGGAAAGTGTGTGTGTTCAGCTGCACGGCCAACAGCAAATAATCCAGATTACCCCAAACAGCCCCTTGCACGCCTTTGGAAAACTATCAGGATTAGTAAAAATAGTAGTAGTACCTTTATTTCATGCAATTTCCTGAATGAATGCTATTTTCTGACCAATATTATTATTATTATTGAGTTATAAGGAGTAGTAATAGTATAAGTAGTTGTCATGTTATTTATATTATTTATAATATTATATTATAATTATTATTACAGGCACTGTTTGGGAAAAAAGCATTTCCTGCACATATTTGTGGATGTTACCGATATGTATTTAATTAAAAGTAAAGACAAATGTTTGTGTAAATATCTCATGTTACAACGCCTATATATGTACACATACATTTCCAAGTTATTTTTAGCCAATGCGGCTAATATTCAGGTGCGCTCAATAGTCCGAAAATGATGGTATTATTATGGGTGTTATCATTTTAGGTAGTAGTGGTAGCTGCAGTAGTAGTAACAGGATTATTAAAACTAGTAAGAGTATTTGTAGTAGTAGTAATACCAGTAAAATTATCCATATTTATAGCAATATCCTAATGACCTAATTCTTCTACTTCTTGTTTGCTGGTCTCACCACTGTCTTGTACACCTTTCCTTTTGTTCTTGCTGAGAGTCTTCTATCATATAGTACCCCCGACACTATTACTATTACTACCACTATGGTGGTAGTAATAGTACTAGTACTACTACTACTACTACTAATACTCACAGTATTAGTAGTAGTAGCAGTACCTCTTTCCACAGCAATTTCTTGAATTTTACTATTTCTATTGTCCTGTTACCACCTATTACCTATCATTATCAGTAGCAGTAGTAGTGCAGGTAGTAATACACTAATTTAAGCAACTTCCTAATGATTTAATACAATTTTAATTGGAAATGTTCTTCTGTTTCTTTGTAGCGATCAGTTATCACCGTAGTAGCAGAAGTAGTGGTAGAGTTAGAAGTAGATGCAGTAGTGGTTGTAATATAAACCGGAAAGCTAAATGCTAAGTATCTGTAGCAAATGCTAGAGGTTGGTGTTAAACCTCATATGTAATGTATAACCCAGGGATCGGCAAACTTTACCCCTTAGAGACAAACAGCGGGAGCAACACAACCCTTTTGAAATTTAAAATGAATTACTGTGTCATATAATGTTTTTTTGTTGTTTTTTTTTTGGCTTTATGTTATGTAAGGACCAAAATGTGTTGCATTTTTTTAAGATCAATGAACTACAGAGAAAAACAAAATGACATATCTCCATGCAACATTTTGAACTCCGAGAAAAAGTTGTTGGGTTGAAAGTTACTTTTAAGCAAAATACTCAATGCCTTTTTGGGTCCCTAAATAAATAACTGAAATAAAATTTGATTAAATACTTGTTAATTATTTTCAGAGACTCCGGGTTCCCGACCCCTGGTATCAACCAAAGGATGATGCAACCTGATATAATCCTCCGGGATTATATGATCCTTTGCAGGGTGTAGAAGTCCTGCCATGCACTGTGTCCCTTTCAGCATTCATTCATTGTTTTAGCTCCGCGTAATAACAAATCAGTCGAGGACCCACAAATTCAACCTCCGGTTAGCTCGGTGCGCTCACGCTAAATGTGAAAAACGGCGGTCACAGGGCGCCTGCATGTAGCATGTAGCATGTAGTCTTATGGTTTTTTTCCTGTTAACGTTCTTGGTTGGCAACATCAGCTAGAGAGTAGCAGCTAGGGCACCCAGGTGAGAGAGAGAGCTTGCACGCCGAGAACAAGGGGTACCTCCCAAACTCTTTGACCTTGGACTTGACTTTCATCGACCTTGCCCTGTGACGTGCATGTTTCGGGCCAAAATGAAAAAAAAGAAACAGCCCGGGTCGGCCGGAGGTCCCAGTTCATCCGGGACCATCGCACGTCACAGATGCTCATTTGTCGGAATTTAAGCTTTTTGGCGCAATTTAGCAGCAAGATGGAGCAGATGGAGACGCGACATCTCTCTCGCCCTCTTTTCCTCTCTCTGTCTGGGTTACACTGTAATCAGAAGCAGACCGACTCAAAGTCCAGCTTCCCTGACCTGTTGCGCAAGAGGCCGGCAGACAACCAGTTGTTGTTGTTTTTTTCTTTAAAAAAAGGCCAGACGACAAAGGCTGCAGGGGAAAAGAGGTCCTCAGCTCAAAAGAAGAAAAAACTGAATGAAAAAGTGAATGAATGCATGAGCGGATGAACACAAGAATGCATGGCGAGTTGCTCGGTCATTTAAAATCTCCAATTCCTTGGTGCTATTTTCAATAATCTTATATGTAAGAAAAGTCACATGTGCTTGTGTCCGGATCAATCAATAATCGAGGATCGATAAGTTCATTGGAGGCCGGGCCGGGACGCACCTGTAGGCCAGCGACATGCACTCGAAGAGCCGGTGCAGCGTGGGGTCGATACTGAGCCCGGCGGCGCACCGGTGCGTCTGGCGGCCCCGCCGGTTCCCCGCGTCCCGGTGCGGCGACGACACCATGAAGTGTCCGCTGTGGATGACCTGAGCGCCGGGGAGCGGTCCCGCGGAGCGGCCGCCGGCCGGGGCTCGGGTCCGGGCCGGAGCCGGGGGCCCCTCGGGCTCCGACTCCGAGGAGTCCTGGAGGTCGCCGTGTCCGGCGGCTGCGACCCTTCCTCTGCCCGCCATGACGTGTCCCCCGCCGGGTGTCCGGTGTCCCGCCCTCCTCCTCCTGCGCCTCCCCCGCGGTGCGTGTCCGAAGGGCGGCCCGCTGACAGCGGTTGGGGCTCCGGGTGCGGAGCGCGGTTGTGAAAGAGCCCGATATCGCTGCGTCAACTCCCCGCGGGGTTAAAAGTCCCCGTGGCGGGACGGGGGTGGAGCGGGGGGCTGCTAATTATTAATCCCGCGGGAAATCAAACGCATGATCACCGTCATGATATGTCCGAGTAGCAATAATAATAAAGTAAAAATATCATATGAAAAACTGCATTCAATATAAACGTGAACAAAATAAAAGCTACAATATTATAGAGTAAAAAAATGATAGAAGCTACTTAATAGCAAGACAATGACATTAAATAAGAACAATAGTAACATAAAATATAATTATAATAGAATCAAAACAATAATGAAAAAATAAAATCCAATAATGACATGAAATTACAATACGAATAGGATGATTAAAATTAGAAAAGATATAAAAACTTAAACCAATTAAAAATTGTAAAAATAAAATGATATAAATCATTGTAAAATACTAATACTATTATTGATTATGAGAATAAAATAGCATTTGTGACCAGTTTGCATCAGGACTCTGTAGCATTATTAAAAAATAAACATAAATTGAATATATTGAAACAATAATTCAAATAATTAAATCAAAATGAATTGAGGAGTTACAAAAGTTTTAACCCTTAAGTCATTGAATAATTTGATTTTATTCATCTTTTAGATACTTCCACTCCTGTGCAGGAGGCATTTAGCTGTGTGAGATTAGAGGGATAATCTGATTCTGGAATACAATGCTGAATGTCTTTCTGGCCTTCAAACACCATTTCCTCTAGTTTTACCTGAAACTCCATCACCACTGGAGACTTTCCCCGTCCGGATGGGAAGGACTTTTATTTCCTCCTGCCCCTTAAAGTGGAAGAAGCCTCACGTGTTCATGCTGGCGGCCTCTGGTGGCTGGGGGTGATACACAACAGTAGCAGGACACTAAACTCCATCGTGGGGGGAATCTTTGCAGGGTGAAGGGTGCTGAGGTCAAATCCATCCATCCTATCTGCAGCACTGGGAGGGGGGCGCTGTGCTAACTCGAGAATTAGCCAACAGATGTCTTTGCTACTCATTCAGTCTACACTGCTTTGCCAGCGGGGTGAATGTTCCTCTATTTGGTGTTAAAAGAACAACCGACGGGATCAGTTTGAAGGGCAAATAAAAAAGCGGACACCGAAAAAGAAAGCGGGTCAGTCGTATTTATGCTAGCAGCTGCCGGCCTTTTAAAGGTAAACACGGGAGCCCCGACCTTGACATGAACTCAAACATCTCAAGATATCTGAACAGATACACAAAACTCCCATTTCAAGATCATTTCCACAGAATCCTCACCTCCAACGGAGGGTCTCCATGGTGATAACTCCAAACATGTATTCATAGACATCATAGGGGGAAAAAAAATTATCGCCTTAATGGATAAAACATGAGGGGGGCATGTTTGAGAAAATCTGCATTAATTGTGAATATTAAATGTTTGTCCAAACGTGGAAGAAAAAACAAAAAGCATAAGAGTCGGTGTCTGCATCGTTTGTCTCCTAGCAACGGATGTTAATGAATATCCATAGTATCACAATGGGGGGGTTGAGGTTGGGATTCAGTGACGGTAAAACACCAAGCTATTATCAAAACATTTTATTGGACATTGCCGTGGAGTCTTCCAGACAAAGGTCTTCAGATTTAGACTCCACCTCTTCACGGAGGAGATCTACTGAGCTGTTCGGACATGGCGTCTAAACCCGAAGTGACGGCCGCTCAACACGCGGTATTTATCAGGTATTTAAATCAACAAAACTTAAGTTAAAGAACAACGTAGATACTTCTCAACCAGAGCAAGGCGACAGGGGACACACGCGAACGATAAGCCGAGTCCTTATTTATTTTCCATTTCCGATTGTTTGGGAATCATCCTTCCAATGTTAACCATCTGATGAGCAGATCGAAGCAGATAGTTAGCTTAGCAAACCCACACCGCAGGAATAACAGCTGACATAAAATCGTCAAACGGCGGTGAGCCGAGCCGGGCTACCCCGCTAGCCGATATAGCCACAAGGCAACTAGCGACAAGCTTGCACAGCATTTGCTAAAATGCCAGCGGCTAACGGTGTGAGGCCTCGGTAGCTCGGTCAGCTACACCTATAAGATGAAGCCAGACGGGAAATCTCCATCAGTCTTCAAATACATCGGCTCGGCACTCTCGCTAATAGCGTGTCACCCGGCCCTTGGAGAATAAGAACATCTCTCCAGCATTGCTCCTGTGAGACCCTCTGACTCTTTCAGTGCTGAAACGTTTGACTCGTCTCTGCGTTTTCGCCGTCCCTCCCTTATTCCTCGGGATGCGATACGCAGAAACCCCCCCGCTCTCCCAAACACCTCCCTCTGTCCATTAGTTACATTTGACAAAGCCCTGCAGATCCTCCAGGAACTTGATGTACTCTTGGTGCTCCACGGCGGTGCTCAGTTCCATCAGCTCGTCCGCGAACGTGTTGTCGACGCCGCGGTCGGCCAGGAAGTCCATCAGGTGGTCGTACAGCGCCTGGCACACAGAGCATCGGCATTAGCATGGATACTACACCCCTATTTTCTCTGGCTGTCTGCAGCACCTCCAGAATGCTCACCCAGTCCAGGGAGTCCGTGTTGAGGGTATAACTAGTCTCCTTCCAGTCTGCGTCCCCTTCCGGCTGGAAACTGACCTCGCGGATGGCAAAGATGTCGCTCTCCTCGTCTCCCTCGCCGTGACTGACCTGGAGGAGAAACACAAAGGGGGGAGGGGGAAAGACGGGGCTTTTCAGTTTAACTGCGTCACACTGGCGGGAGGCGTTAGTGGAACGCAGCCACTACTCACCTCATCTTCGGGGAAATGGCAGTCAAACACGAGGGAATGCTTCGCCGCCTGTTTGGTCACCTCCACGACAAAGTTGGGCGTCGACACGATTTCTGGCTTTGGGGACAAAGTTAGATGGATCATGAATGAGAAACAGAAAAAGATCTGATGGCAGACGTCCTCTGGCTGGAGCTGTGCTGCTCACCTCTTCCTCTGCAGGCTTCTGCTGCCCCTGCTCAGGCTCCTCCTCAAAATTAGGCGGGATACTGTTATTGACGTTGAAGGTGACGGTGACCCTGGGAGGAGCACATGCGTGATTATTCAGATTGTGAATGGAGCTGGCCGTTGGAAAACAAACGCCAAAAAATGCCACAGCCATACTTTTCCCCAGCGACATGCTTGGTGAGCTTTGCCTCTGTGCCGTTCATCTCCAGTTCCCATCCTCCAGACATCTTGGGCAGGGTTTTGCTCTTTTGGATCTTCTTCTCCTCCTTGATTTCATCTGTCAAGAACTCACCAAATGCTTTGTCACCTGCGCAACGAAGGACACGTATCCAGAGTTAACTGACCGGGTTAAGATGAGACGTCTCCAAAAATTTTTGAAGTCTGAGCTTGAGCGTTTCATTAACCCCGCTCAGCTTAAAAAACAGAAATGAGAAATGATGCAACAGAGTCCTGTTACATGAAACATGCTCTCGTGTAAGTTCAAAAGCATTAACGTCAACGGCCACTTCACTGACAGTTTTTCAGAGTTCTCACATCGCCAAAGTAAACTGTCATGACGGGAACCACCGGAGTGGTGGGATTTCCGGTAGCACTTGAACGCATCACTAAAAGGTGAACACTAGCTTAAGCTGGCTAATAACGTTGTAAATAAAGTTTTCGTAACTTGGTTAAAACACAATTTCATTTCAAGCATTAAAATTTTGTTCCCTTAGATAATGACTCTTCTCGTTTATATAAGTATTAATGTATTCTTGGTGCTCGGGCATGGATTATTTTAGTGATTTATTAGCTTACGAAACCTCAGCTCAGACCGGCTAGCTAGGTCGGAACGACCGTTGCTCTGGAGCTCACCTTCAGTGTGAAGTCCGCCGCATCCGCAGGACACCGATGGGCTCAGGACCTTCGAGCTGAACAGTTTCGTCCGGTAACCCGACGAGGCGCCGCTGCTGTTAAGCATCCAGAGTGACCGGGTGAAGGGCCGAGTCATAGCCGAACCCGGCGAGCAGGGCGCCGGGCACCTGAGCGGCAGGGCTCTCGCTGCGGGCGCGGAGAGGCGGGCAGCGGCTCCCACCGCACGGACGACCGACTTAAGCATGACGATATCGGGAGAGAAACTGCGTTTACAGACGGGACAGGATGTTTCCAAACGCCGGCTAGCTTACCACTCCCGCTGCTGCCTGACGGATTACACACACGTGTGGAAGGACACATTGACCTGTCGCAACGATGACCTTTGAACCGGAAGTAGTACTTTGTCAACCAAAACTCGCAGGAAATTGTCACAACTCTTTTGAAATTAGAATAAATATTTTTTGGAATTATAGTTTTTTTTTGTTTTGTTTTAGGAAACAAACATGGCAAAAATTACTAGACGTATATTTTTTTTCAACTTATATTATCTTGCGGCGTGAGCTCAATAGCGCCCCCGGTGGCACGGTAACGAATTGCGCCCAGCTAAAGATATTCAAGTATTACTTGATTATATCAGACAAATATTTCCTTTAAAAAGTTTTAAATTGTACATGAAATCCTTAAAACTAATCAAAGGACTTAAAGCCTGGAAGCTGTACAGCATTTTGAATTATGTTCTCCATGAGATAATGAGGTTAATACATACTGTGAACCCTCAGAGGAAAAAAAACAATATGTACATGTATGTATAACATTTATTTATTTTAATTCTGTCTATTCTAATTCTATTTTTCAACATTTTTTTCTTCATTACACTTCTTTATAATACTATTAGTTATCTGGAATCCTGTGATAGTAGTTCCCTTCTACATTCTGTAATACAGCAACTTTGGTACTTTGGTACACCTTCAAGAAACAGGTAAAAACTGTTCTCTTTCAGGACTTTTTACTGCGCTGATGCCCCAGATTAGGTTAGGCAGCAAGTTAGGCTATGCAGTGTGTGTGTGTGTGTGTGTGTGTGTACATTTGTGTATGTCTTTGTCAAAAAAAAAAAAAAAAATCACTAACCCAAGCTTACTGTTCTGTATATTTCCTGTGCATCGTGTATTTGCAAGTGTATTTGCAGTCCCTATGTCCTCTATTGTAAGTCGCTTTGGATAAAAGTGTCTGCCAAATGCAATGTAATGTATTGTATTGTAAACATCTCATCGGAATACTTGTGATTTGTTTCATGGACCATTTATGTTTATTTGTATGTAACCTGTATCAAATAAGGGAGAGAGAGAAAAACAAGTTGAGGTTGACCCTTTTTTTTACAACAGCAAAAGGCAATATATAATACACAATAGAATTGAAGAATAGCTAGACACATAACACAGCCGCCCCATGCCCTCATGGTTATGTCAGGTTATGTCTCTATATACAAAAGTGTTGATATTTCTATACGCATTTAGTCCACACTTACCTGGAATGGCTGCTGGTGTGTCAAATCCAATGTTTACTACATAAAATCTTTAGCAACAATTTTTATTGGCTAAAAGGAGCGTGGGTGACTTGGTCAAGGTCGCTGTTCACTGGTTGAACACAACCATTACCTGCAAAGACCAAAGGTTCACATAGGTTATGTAAGTTGAGTTGCACCATGAACAAGAAGTTCCCTGTAGGTTTGTGCGAGTAATTATCTCTTCTTCGTATCCTTCAGGCTGCTCCCTTCAGGGACCACAGCCAATCATCTGCCTCCATAGAACCCTCCCATTTCACATAAAACTCCCTTCAATCCTCTTTTCCTCCATCCACAAACCTCCTCTCCGGTCTTCCTATAGAACTCCTGCCTGGCAGTTCCGATCTCAGTCTCCTTCGACCCAGATCCTCACCATCCCCCCCTCTGTAGGCATCCAAACAATCTCAGTCTGACCTCAGTCTCTAGATCTTCATCTCTGCCTATCACATCTTAACATCCTCTCCACCCTCTTCATTGCTCTGGACTGTTGACCCAAAGAACTTAAACCCCTCCACCTTTTTTATCTTCACTCCCTGTAGCCTAAAGGCACCACGTGGGTTCTTCGGGTCATTCATGCCATCTCATTCCAGCTGCCCCCTGTTCTTACTACAGCGTATAATGTCATCAGCAAAACATCATAGTCTATGGGGATGCCTGTCTAACCTCATGTCAGCCTGTCACCATAGCAACCAAGAAGGACTGAGAGTCACTCCATGATGCACTCCCATCTCACACTACAGGATTCCATTTGGTATGTGATGTTAAAATATCGATGATACTGAGGCCGCCTGGGGATCCCCTTTGAAAAGCGAAACATAAATAAATGTGAGAAAATGTGAATATAATTTATTCAGGTGTTTTATCGTACAGTCCTGAGTCTAGTGTACAAAATAAACCCCGCGAGAGGCGTTCGTTCCGCTCCCAAAAAACACGGCAGTACATTCATACGAAGTATGAAACACCTGAGGGGTTCAGGTTTTGGGGGTCTCATTTGTAAAACCGGAGGGCAAGGGGGAATTTGCACAAAATAAAAAGATAAATAAAACCCGTCGCTCTTCAAGTGAGTGGACGATGCGCTCGAATGCAAAGCACATCGACCGACGGCGAGGACTTTGTAAAAAATGGCACGTGTGCAGAAAGTGGACTTGCACTTCCACGCTCGGGGGTTGGGTGGGGTGGGGGGGGGTTACAAATGAGACCACGGGTTATTTCCTGTCATCTGCACGCTTTGCATACGCCTGGGTTGAGTGTTATTACTGTATCATGTACAACAGCAAGGTATAAAACCCTGGAGATGCCTACGTGCTGCTTCTCCTGGTGTGCAGGTGCGTATGTGTGTGTGTGTGTGTGTGTGTGTGTTTAGAAGAGGGTGTAAGATGCTGGAAGGAGCATGCACATGTACCAGGAACTGATCCGTTGTGTGTGTCCCCTTGCTTTTTTATATTCTTAACTTTGGCGTCTTTTTTTTAAAACTGTCATTAGCATGGATGCTAACATTAGCGTGTCCGCTAACTGAGTCTTTGCATATTTATACTTCAAAAAAAAAAAAAAAAAAAAAAAGTCGGTGCAGTCTCTCGGCTCCGGTGGCGTGAAGGCTCATGCATGGCGAACAGAGACGGCGGGGGGGGGGACGTGTGGTTTGTAAAACCCAACATCTGCGTGGGCGGGCACGAGCCACTGGTAGGTAGTAAAACTCAAACTCGGGTTCCGAGTCCCGGGTTACCGATCGCCACCCCCCTCTCGACGCTTCTAGCTCTTGCCAAGGCGCAGTTTGCGGCCGAAGTACTCGGGCGCCGCCTCCAGCAGCCAGTCGGCGTCCACCAGGCAGAGGTCCCGCATGTAGCAGCGCGACGTGTGCAGCAGCTCGTTGAAGACCACGTACGCCGGCTTGGCCTGGAAAAGCACGGATGACGGGTGGATGGCGACCGGCTGGCGGGCATCCAGCGCCAGGTAGCTGCCGTCGGGTTGCAGCTCGGCGGCGTTGGAGAACATCCCATGGGCGAGGCACTGGCGCACGTTGGCCGTCTCCGACCCGCAGGACTCCAGCTTCAGGTTGAGCTGGTGGGAGGAGAGCGAGTTAGTCCACCTTCTCAATGTGCTGCCGCCCCCATCACCTCGAAGCTCCCTACCTTCAGGAAGATCTCCTTCAGCTGGGCCTGGACCTCCTTCACCAGACCCATGTTTCTACTGTTGACAAAGTTCTCCCGGCACCACTCCTGCACCAAATGGCATTGCAGAACATCGAGCTCCACATCTCCTCTTCTCACCACCAACCGACAGACGCGCTCCTACCTACCTTGTTGCCGCTGACTTTCTTGAAGGCCCTGTAGATGTTCAGGAGGGTCATGTGATCGCCTTCGCTGGACGCAAACTTCTTGCGCGCTGCAAGCACCTCCTCGCGGCGGGCTGGCGGGTTGTACAGCACTGTGTCCACGGACAGCAGCGACACGATGCTCAGGATCTCCTCCGAGCAGGAGAAGGTGGGTGACAGCAGGATGGTCTGCGGGGGTGGAGAGAAGAGAGCTTTGGACACACCTCCCTTGAACGTGACCAAAGTGAGGACGGCGCTGCTCACCTTGGCGTATCGAGGCTCCAGGGGGAAGCTGGACATTTTCTTCCCCAAGGGCGTGAGGAGGACCTGCTCCTCCTTTCTCTCTACGGCCCCCAGCAGCTCCAGTTGCTCCACGGCGGCGTGGATGGCCTCTGCAATCAACCAACATAGCGGGGGAGGGTTATTATGGCTGACCGTCCTCGGGAGGGGGTCACGCGGCTGCTCGCCGTAGGCGCCATCCTACCCGGCGACGGCTTGGACATGAAATCAAAATTCATCACATCCGGGATCCCCAGAGCCAGAAGGTGCAGCATCACACCGGCCAGGTTACATCTGCAGGGGAGAGCAGGGTTTGTCACACCCATCCAAACATTCAGAGGACTCTCCGAGTGTGTTGATCCACAAACACACACACACACACAATCACCTCTGAATCTCAGGCACCGTCATTGCGGCGAGGCCGTCATACTCCTGCTCGGTGTACAGGCGGTAGCAGGAGCCGGCGTCCTCCCTGCCGGCCCGGCCCGCCCGCTGCCACGCCTGGGCTTTGGAGACCCGCTGCACCGCCAGGACCTCCAGCCCGCTGTCTGGAGGAGAGGGAGGGTCGAACATCAGAGCAGAGGTAAGGAGGGCGTGGGGCTGAGTCCAGATCTGACTGGAATCACTGGATCTTAACGTGAATAAAAACAAAAGTTGGGACGATAAAAGGGTCAAACCAGGGGATCTCTGACGAGCCTCGGCATCGGTAAGTAGCCGTGGAGACGAGCCAATTTGTGACAAATCGGAGAATAAGGTGGATTCAGTGTGTGTCGGGAGGGGGGGGACAAATTTAATCCTTACATTTATTCATTCATCTATTCATCTCACCTGTCAATCACAGGGCCACACCAGGCGCAACCAACCATTCACACATATGAACAATTTGTTTTTTGGATCACATGGGGAAGACAGGGAGAACCCGGGTAAAAAAACATGGAGAACTTATACACATAGCTATGAGGCAGGACTGGGGACCACAGCTTAAAAATGCTTTCCTCCCTAATATAAATTTGATCGAAAAATAATAAGAGCAATTGTAAGATTACAAACAACATTAACAATAAAAAAATTATTATTACAAATGAAGTGCCTGCATTCATTCTGGTGAGGCAGGACATCAGTTCACTGGATAAAGGAGGTTTTAAAAAGGAGCTTATCTGATAATGCTAATGCTAATGATGTGTATTTCTATATGCAAATCCATGATGACTTTCTGTCGATGCCATGGCTCACCAGGGTTGAAGCGCTTGGCCTTCACCATCCCCGTGTCGACGACGAACTTCACCCCGGAGATGGTCACTGAAGTCTCTGCGATGTTGGTGGAGAGGATGACCTTCCTGCAGCCCTGTGAGAGGGGTGGGGGGTAGAGCGAGCGCGATGGGGTTATTTGTTTCCGACAGAAACCTCGTGGGATCCCTCTCCTCCCCCTTCGCCGCCGCCGCCGCGGCCTGTCCCTGCTTTTACCTTTGGGGCCGGCTGGAAGACCCTGAGCTGCTGTGCCGGGGGCAACGAGGCATACAGCGGGATAACCACCATGGGGCCGCAGCTGTCGGGCAGATGCTTGGCGATGTCCCGGCACGTCCTCGCCAGCGCTTCAATCTCCTCCTGGCCCGTCATGAAGACCAGGACGTCATGAGACGGCGGCGCCTCCTGCACACCACATCACAACTCCTTCACCTGCTGCCTCCGTGTGTGTGTGTGTGTGTGTGTGTGTGTGTGTGTGTGCGTGTGTTTACCTGGTGGATCTGGAAGATGGAGATGAGTGCCGCCTGCAGGTAGTCCGACTGTGGCTGCTTGGTGTGGTAGACCTGGATGGGGTGCTGCCTCCCCTCCAGGTACAACACCGGGGACTTGTTGAAGTACTCTGAGAACAGGTCCACGTCCATGGTGGCAGACATCACGATCACCTTTGTGTGACACACACACACACACACACACACACACACACACACACACACACACACACACACACACACACACACACACACACACACACGTGAAAAAGATGGAATTTAAGTTGGGCTCATTTTAACTGACAAAGACAGTGCGTGAAAAGGGTTATAACACAGTTACAACAAGAAAAAAAAGGTTGTTATGGTACTAATTTAATGCAAAAAAAGACAACAGATCCTTGATATTAGAAGACTACAGTCTTATTTAATGAGGATAAGGTGCAATATCATTTAAAAACAGACTTGGACAAAAAAATTGAAAACATTGGGATTTATTCTGAAATAAGGTACTTCCAGAATGAAATAATATGGAAAACACTTCTGGTAAAATGAGGTGAGGCCATACAAAGATTGTTAATAATAGTAAAAGTAATTTTATAGTAATATTTTTATTTTAAATAGAAATAGAGATTAGAGTTACTGTGATGTTTTAGGAGAACAAATATTCAATGAATCTGGTCTGGAGTCGGGACCTACCTTCAGCGGGACCTTGCTGAGCTCTCTGCGCCGGCGCTGCGCACTCTTCACCACACCGAAAAGCACGTCGGTGTGCACGGTGCGCTCGTGAGCCTCGTCCAGGACCACCACCGTGTAGCGCAGAAGCAGCGGGTCCCCGATGGCCTCACGCAGCAGCATGCCGTCCGTCATGAACCTCAGCTTGGTCTCCATCGAGGTGACGTCCTCGAAGCGCACAGTGTAGCCCACCTGTGTGGGGGGGGGGGGGGGGTCGGGCGTGCGTGTGAAAAATAATTTTCTTTTCCAAAATGGCTGCGCAATTATAAGACTTTTCTGATGTCTAGGTTTCCGTTCCCCCCAAATTCAGTGATTACCAGCTTGCCAAGCTGCGTCCTCTTCTCCTCTGCCACCCGGCCTGCCAGTGAGATAGCAGCGACCCGGCGGGGCTGGGTGATGGCGATGACGCCCTGCCGTCCGATGCCGGCTTCATAGAGGTACTGGGGGATCTGGGTGGTCTTCCCTGAGCCCGTCTCTCACCTGCACGGAAATTGTCAAAACAATTCTCAGATACATCTTCAAATAAAAAGGGAGGAGTGATAAATCAAAGGTTTTTCATTTTTCAGCTTAAGAATTTCCTAACGGGTCAATTGTAGTAACTTGCATCTGACATGTCAAGCAATGATGGAGGATATACTTATTATCAATGATTGTAGTTATTATTAATTTGAAATGTCTCCATTGTGGGAAAATAGGAGCATTCTATTCTACTCAATAGGTAGATGGATATAATTATGTATTTTTAAAATATCTTTACCAACCTGTTAAGCTGTTAAGTTTGTATAAGGCTCTATTGCCTTCAGAGGTCGCCATTTTTGTTTTTGTTTACTTATTGATCCCACACCTGCCTGTGAGAAAGAGCTCTTCCGGTCTGACTGACAAAATAAAAGCATCAACATGATTTCCTTTTCCAACTATTTTTTAAATGATAATTACAAGAGGCACCAAATATTCCTGTGTGTTTAAGGCGATATAAAACGTGTTATAAAAATACAAATACAAATAAAAGCAAAGCGCGGGAAAGACGCGTAGCCTCAAAGAGACGTGCTTCCAGATGAACTCTTCCTCTGCTAGAGGAAGTGGTTTATAACGACTTTTACCGTTTGAGCCGGTCGAAATAGTTTGTTGTGGATTCGGTCGAAGATATTTTTGTTCGCATGGCAACCCTATTAGTTGTCAGGAATACTTATTTGTCTGCTTATTGCTGTTGTTTTGTTATGTTCGTTCTCTGCCGGGGAGGCGGCCAGCCGCTGCGTTCTGTCGTGTTAGCATCATGCTAACCGGAAGCCGAGACTTACCGATGAGGACGGCGCTGGGTAGCTGCCTGAGCTGGGTCAGTAGCTGGGTTTTCGCCTGGTGGATGGGCAGCGTCTTCCGATGGACGTCTATCTGGGTGCCGGCGGTCCCCTTCCTGGGCAGCAGCATTCCCGGCTTCTGCTTGTCGAAACGGAAAAACACGGACCCCGGCTTGAACTTCTTAGCCGGCGGAGGGTCGGGGTCATGGGGCATGGTCCGGACGAAAACAGCCTGGGAGAGAGGAGCCGCTGCAGCGTGTTCTTTCACTCTTTTATTTCCCCCTTTGGTTTACTAAACATTGAAGAAGAAAAAAGGAAAACAGTTTTCCACAAGCCCTCTGACAGAAGGGACGGGTGTCACTGCTGTTGTTTTCCTGCAAAAAACAAACACATACACACCACCCTCCCAACGTGGTAACGATCGTCGCAGGCTTATGACGTCACAGTGGGACAAGGGCTGTTTTTCCCCTGATTAGGACTGTCAGGTTCAGACATGCCTGGATTTCACCTAAAAATGTTTTGCCCACGCTTGGACGAGATGCAGGTATGAGGAGAAGTACAAACAAACAAGGATATACACACACAGAACAACACAGCTGGAAAAAAAGTCGGCGTGAATATCAAATATTACAGATTTAATCAATATTATGATATTGCTCAGATCATACACACACATATGCTTTTTTAGCATCACTTGAAAAACAGCCAATGTTTAGGGGTGACCAGAGAAAGTGTGAGCAAAGCCCTATTTCCCAGAGAGGGCCTGGAAAATAAACAAAAGAAGTGATTCTATTTGATTTCGGGATGCCAAACTCCGTTGACAGCTGATTCACCAAAGGTCGTGCTTTGTCGACACTGCAAGTTCTGGCAGATGGAGGTTTTGAAATGCGGCAGCGGTCCAATGACGAGCCGCCAGTTGCTACTCCGACGGCTTCCAGATCACTGAGCGGTGAGTCACAAGAGAAATGCACGAATCCCCGAGGGGGGGGCCGCGGGCCGTCTCCTTCATTGGCGGGGGGAGATTCGACAACACATTTTGCAACTGCATTCCTGACGGGAGACATTGCGGACAAGGAGGGGCAGTGTAGGGTGTTAGCCTGGCCGTTGTGAGCAAGCGGAGCTCAGTACAGCATCTTGCCCGAAGATACTTGCACGTGCGGACGGGAGAAGTTGGAGGTGCTCTGCATCCGCTGGGATGGAGGTCAAAGGTCAAGGGCCAGTTTTTCGGCCGTACGTTTCCACCTTTTGCACCCAAAAGGTGCAAAAAAGTTGACTCCGGGGTGGGCGCAGGCATCCAAACTCTCCTGTTTTTTCTAGAACTGGGAGCAGCTGCTGCTCTCGTCGGACAGCAGGGATGGGGGGTGTAGGGTGTGTGTGTGTGTATGGGGGGGGGGGGGGGGGGGGGTATTATCTGGGCCACCGGGGCCCGTTCAGCACAAAACAAAAAAAAGGTTGATACTCAAATGCCAGACTCGCTCTGAGCGTGAGGTGACCTGAAAAACTGGTCTGCAGAAAACTCAGCAATTACAGTGTATTAACAGTTCTGCTGTCATGGTGGCTCTCGGTTGCCGGCTGGAGACGGCGCAGCGATCAAGGTGGAGCGGATTCGGGTGACGAGCCGGTGAGGTGAAGAGCCCCAGGGGCTCACAGGCGGGATAAACCCCCTCAAGAGGGATGAGAACCAAAACTGTCTTCTATTAACGAACACCCGCAAGCCATAATATCCGGTGAGCGGATGGGAAATTAATCTCTAAACGTTGATTTCCATCCGACAGACAAATTATTAAAACCCTCCAAGTAGTTCAATTTCCAAGGAAAACCCGTTTTAAATTAGCGTCTCATTTGCTCTTGAAGATCCCTGGGTTGGATATCAGTTAATGGGGAAAAGTTTCCAAACAGCCGTCATCCTTCCGCTCATTTGGAGCATTCATCCTTAATAGAGGTGAGAAGTGTTATCGCACAAGCACACACACACACACACACACACACACACTCACCGTAGCCACGTCGGCATCCTGGGCTGAGACTGAAGCGGCCCAGACTGGGGTTAATCAGACCTGAACCTTCTTCAGGTCTTCAATGAGCCCGGAGAACCCTGGAGGGAACAGGGAGAACGTCACAGCTCCACACAGGAAGTAGCCGGCAACCTTCTTCCTGTCCCAAGAAGAACAAGAAGGATATCACTCTCTGTAGCCACTCACAGATTTCATGTTGTAATTTAATCACAGCCATTATATCAAAATATGAGAACACGGCCTGAGACTACAGAGTGTTTTCTTTTTTAGATGTCCTCATTCGGGGACGATGGGTTTATTTTGGAGGGGCAGGAGGAGTTTCAGGGAACCTGTTGCCCAAATTGGAGCCTCTTTCCAAGCTAGGATACATCTGCGGTACCCCTCTGAGAACTTCCTGGTTAGCTTGATGGTAGCTTGCCGTTGCTTTTTTTTTTTTAGCAATGAACCCAATCAACACAAAATTGAAGCTTTATTTACGCTTGTTCTCCCCCGATCAAAGGTGCCCGACCAAAGTGACGTAGCTGGAAGTGAAGGTCCTGATTGGCAGGCGGTCCAAAGGAGATGAACAGTATGGAATACTTTCGAAATAAAAGCGGTAGATAAGAAAAGCGCAATAGAAGATAAATGTGGGGGTTTTATAAATTCCTCAACAGAAAGCCTGACTCGCCGGGAGGCGTGGTCAACAATCGCACCGTCGGATTGGGTATTAGCGGCGCTGGCTCCGCATCTCATGATTGGACGATCAGAGGAAAACGGCGCAAAGGTGATCCAGGCCCGGAGAGGATCCCGAATTGTCTGTGCCGAGCTAGCAGTTAGCTTGGCGCTACGCCCGCTTATCGATTTGCCTGTTTGAGGCGACTGGCGCCAGCTGGCTGAGGCTCCGCCCCCTTTTCTGATGCTTCATCCCGACCAACCCCGTGTAATCTGTGGAGATTTCCCACCCGATTTATTTATTTTTTTTTTTACTTTATTGGCAATTTCCAAAAGTGAATGCATATGTCTTTTTAAAAAAGCGGGCTTTAACCAGATTTAGATTTGGAATTTAGACATGATTCCAAAACAAGACGTCCCGTCCGCTAATCTCCAGGGATTAAGGGGGGTGGCGGTCGCTCCTCCCAACGCTGGCTTCACTTTTATTCATATTTTGAGTGTTTTACTTCCTTCTTAAGGGGAAAACGGGAAGCAGGAGGTGAGGTGGGGTGAATCCCCTCCAACCCCAGAAGCCATCTTCCTGCGAACCCCCGCAATAATGCATAAGCAGGCTTAACGTCTGCAAACAGCGACAGGAGTGTAGGCACGACCGGAGTGTGTGTATGTGCGTGTTTACGTTTGTGTGTGTGGTGTCTATCTCCTGCTGGCACGCAGGAAAAGAGTTGTCACTTGGGAAGATAAGGGATGATTTCACATGGGGAGAGGAGGTGAAGGGTGGAGGAAGGGGAAGTGCAACACTTGTGTGGCAGCTGGTGGGTGATTCTGTCGTTAACATAAAATAACGCAAATAAAAAAAAAAAAAAGAACTGTGAAGGAAGGAGGAGGGATGGAGCGTCGGAGCCAGTGGGGAGGTCCACCAGAAGAGAGAGAGAAAGAGAAAGCGAGAGAGGGAGAGGGAGGGAACGCAGCGGGAGGGAGGACGGCTCACACTCCGGGACTCCTGCCGCGCCGCGTCGGACGCCACGCGCGAGACGAGACGGACGACCTTTGCCACCAGCGAGGACGCGGCCGCAGACGGAGGAGGAGAGGGCGACCGAAGGAGCGCAGAGGGCCCCTGTCGGGCCCCGAAGATGAAGAGCACCATCACCAACGCGCTCTCCGACTTCTTCTTCGAGTACGAGACCCCGCGGCAGGTGCTGGTGCGGAACCGGAGGGTGGGCGTTGTGTGCCGCCTCATCCAGCTGGGCGTCCTGGCCTACATCATCGGGTGAGTGCGACCTTTGACCTCCTACTCCGCCGCCCCGAGGCAAGTCCCCCTTTCCCTCCGGAGGAGAACTTCCCCGGACTTTTTTCCGGGCGCTCAACTCGAAGCGCGGCGTGCCTTCTCTCTGATGCGCCTCCGCCCCGTGTGTGTACATGAGTGTGCGTGAACCCGAGGAAGCACGCGTGATGAACAGGCTCGGGCACATGCTAACACGGATAAGGATCAACCGCCGCCGCGCTCGCTGCCAAACGGCGAGTGTTACCTTCATCTGCTGATGGGGGGGGGGGGATGGAGGTGGTAAAAAAAATAGGGTAAAAAATAAAATCTGACAGATAGAGGGTGGATTGGAGCGTATCCTACTCCGCCGCGCGACCCCAGCCTCGGAGCGGGACGCTGATTTTTCTGACAAAGTTTAGCGGCAGGGCTGAGGGGCCCCTTCTCCTCCACCCGTCACCTGCCTCCCGCTGTCAAGCGGGATTAGGCTGCGCTGATGGACGTGCAAGGAGATGTCATCAAAAAAAACCCATCTCCATGTTTGTTGGATGTGTGTGTGTGTGTGTGTGTGTGTGTGTGCGCGTGCAGGGGGGGGCAACCTTTCGTCAACCAACAAAAGAAAAAAACACCGGTTGCCTTGTCAGATTTGTTACATTTCAATTTGACCTTCGGGCCGCATCTCGACCTTTCTCTCCATTTCCCGCTATATTTTTCCTTTTTTATTTCTTTTTTTCTTTCCCTTCTTTTTTTCCCGCCTCCTCCTCCACTCACCCCCCCCAGGAATTTTCTGGCAAAATGTGACGGTAAACCGGCCGTGGCAAGATAATGCAAGGTGAGACAAGGAGAGGAGTGGAGATTTGCATAAACCTCTCATAATTTAGAGGGTGGTGTGTGGGAATATTGAGAAAAAAATGGGGAAGAAATAAGAAAGAAAGAAAAAGCGGAGGAAACAATTGAAGTGCTTCCCTTTCTCTATTGTAACAGTAATAATTATTATTATTATTATGAGGATTCTTTCTCCACTGGATAAAAGCCGGGACCCGTTCCCCCACCCCTCCACTCAGCAGCTGGAGGTTCGCGATAAAAAAAAAAAAAAAAAATTAAAATCATATATAATCATACGTAAATATATATATTTTGTCTTTCTCAAAAAAGAATTGATATTTAAATTATGATTTCTCTTGACAAATAAAAAAAATCCCGAAGGCTAATCTCCACACGACGGCGAGCGGAGAAAAGAAAAAAAGAAAAAAAGAAAAAAGAAATTAAAAAGGGAAAATAAGAAAAAAAAGCCTGCAGGAAGCCTCTTCCCTGCTCCTCATCCTCAGATGTGGATCTCACTGATGCTGCTGTTTTGGAAGATTCCCCTATTCTTTCCCATCGGAGGTGGAGTGGTGGTGCTCTACATCTCCATCACCCATCTGCACGCTGCCCTCCACCTCCACAACCCCCTCGAAACGTACTCGCCGACTTACATAATGTGATAGAGCTGATAAAAAAGTGCGTGCACGTGTGTGTGTGTGTGTTGGCGGGGTTTTGTCCCGGCGCTTGTATTGTGCGCTCATAAAACGAGCCGAGTTTCGCCCTGCGGGGCTCTGTGTGTGTGTATGGGGGGGGATTACTTTTCACGCCCTACGTGAAATGCCTGTGTGTGTGTGTGTGTGTGTGTGTGAGTGTTCTTTGCACAACAGATGTCACCCCCCCTTTGGCCGGACAACGAGAACATGTCTGTAGATGGGCACCCTCCCCAAAACCTCCAGTTCGACAGTTTAATTCCTAGATGTGTGCCATAGTGCCTTTGAGCAAGGCACTGATCTGCACTGTTGCCTTTTTCAACAAGAGCTCTGTGGAACCACAAGACGGCGAAGGGAGCGGATTCCCGGTCTCCTCCGAGGAGCCCCACGGGGGGAGCAGATCCCGGTAGCTGGTCGTTCGCCTGCAGATAATGCCAACATTTGAGTGTGACATTCATGATTTCTGGGACTTTGCCGGAAACCCGTTCCCCCCCCTCATCCCCCCCCCCCAAAAAAAGGCGACAACGCTTCCCCTCACCTTGGGGGAGGTGGCGGTGGTTTTCAGGGTGACTTCTCAAACGTTAGATCTGACAGGGGCTCAACCCCTCGCCCTGCGTGTTAGGCTGCTCTTCATCTGGTGGACTCGAAACAAGGGCGGCAGGGGGGCTCGGCGAGAAGGTCCCCGGTTGGATTCCCACCGCTGAGCCACTTCCGGGTTCCTCCCACAGTCCAAACACATGCAGGAGGTTCACTGGACACCCTGAATTTCCCAGATGTGTGAATGAAAGGGTGAATGGTTGTATGTCTCTATATGTCCATCCAGGATGAACCAAGCCTCTTGGCCAATGACAGCTGGGATAGGCCTGGACCCCCAATGCAAGATTAGCAGTTTGGGTAATCGATGGATGAATGAATGTTCGATTTAATAGAATAATGCAGCCGACAGATGATTACAAATGTCTGTCAGTAACTAATTTGTAGCTCCTCTTGAGCGGGAAAGGCGGTTGCCACAAGGTTCCCAACGTTCTTCAGATGTCCCTTTGCTTCTTCCAGTAATCCCAGCATTATCCTAACTTGTTAGCCGTTAGCTTTCCATCTCACGATCTGCAAAGACGTTGATTTCCCCATGAAGTTCCTGCAGGTTCCTGGAGATTCTCCCATGCAGGTTCTACATGAATAACTGTAGGCAGGCTTTGGAAGATGTAGCACAGCGGAGGGTTAGCATGCCTTAGCGAAGTACGTCTTCCAAAGTCACATGATTATTTGTTATAAAGAAAAATTGATTTCAATTCAAAAAATAAAAATTAAATTCATGTAACGCCTCTGGACAAGAAATACCCAATATACAGTAAAATCAGGAAAATCATCCATACTGCGTTGCTTTTTGTGCACTATAAGATCCTAGTCATGGTGTTTCCAATAGAGATGCAGATTTCACACCAATCTCAAGAATGCACATGTCCAAAAAGTGCAACGGCAATGGCAACAGTCCCTCTCGGAAACAAGGGACTTTGTTTGGGTCAGGGTTGCATGACGCAGCTGCCGACGTGCCCGAGCACCACGACATCGCACCACCAGTCGCGCCGTGCTAACCGCTAACACATGGCACTAACTTTTTTTGTATTCCCGTGCACAGATGGGTGTTCATCTACGAGAAAGGCTACCAGTCCACGGATACGGCGGTCAGCTCCGTCTTCACCAAGATGAAAGGGGTGGGCTACACCAACGTGAACGGGGAAGAGAGGGTGTGGGACGTGGCTGACTACGTTTTCCCGCCACAGGTGGGTGACCGTCTGATTGGCCGGAGCTTTTGTTCTCAAACGCCTATACGTGAAGGGGCCGATCACATGACCCTACGCGTCGTGCCGCCTCACCTGACCGCTCTCGGATCTGAGGAAATCGAGCTCAGATCCAGGAGTCACGAAGGCGACGTTGCGCGAATCAAGCTGTCGGATTGAATCGGCGTCAGGTTGAGTCAGAGAAGCCGTTGCTCACCCTTCAGAGGACGATTCGACTCGAGGCTCATTGTTTGCCCTCTTTTGTTTGCTTTTTGGACAGCGTTCCGCCAGATGAAGTGCACGCAGGCCGTAAAACGCCACGCTACCTTGCACATCGGCCAACACGCGAGCAATCAAAAGCGAAACTGCAGTTGTTTGCACAAAGCTTTAACCAAAACCCCTTACAAGTCAAAAAGGAGGGGGAAGTAAAGATGAGACAATGAATGTTGTGGTTGCATTGCTGTAGGGACGGCGTGGGATTTTTACTCCCTGCCTGTCAGTCACATGGTCACGGGAGTACCGGCACGCCACATCTGCACACCATGAAGTAGCTTTCTCACTGATTTCTGGAAACACTTTCATACAAACATACCACTCCTGATATTTGTCCATATCCTTCATTGGCGGAACCAGAATAAGATAGAAAAAAGGGTCTAATCTAACTTTTAAGTGAGTAATAGTTAACCTTCAAGGGTCGGTAATTCATTGCGTAGCAAAACAATCACATGTTAACATGATGCTAGTTTCTCTAACATCCACTAGCTTTAATAGCGAGGGTCTGTCTGCCATTACAAGTTAATGTTGGAGGGAGTAGCAAACTAGTTGCAAGAACATTGCTCTACCTGATGCGCCACGCCACCCCCCCAGGTTACCAGCTGACTAGTCAATTCCCTAAATCGGCATATTGACGATTTGTCATTTGGGCCGAGACTTGCAACCACTCGCTGCAGAATCTGGCCCAATGATGATCAACTCCTAAGACCCCATTGGTCAATTCATATGTCATGGTTCGGATGGGAACCTTCGGCCAGATCTGGTTGTCAGCATCATATGGGACTTGTTTTATTGTTGAGACTTTCGCCAGTTCACGAGTGAAGAAAAATACCATTAGGGACTGCTTGCGGAAAAACTGGAGACCCTAAAAAACCAAATCAAATCTGACACATCTCTGATCTAACTCCAATCCTCAGGGAGATTCCTCCTTTGTTGTGATGACCAACTACATCATCACAGAAGGGCAGAAGTTGGGGAAATGTCCAGAGGTATGTAAAAATTTCTATTTTCCCGCATCCCTCTTTGCAACCACCACTTCCTCCTCAGATGTAAACATTTCCATAAATGGCAAAAACGAGACAGGAAGTTCTCATTCCTTGACGTTTTTACCAAATGCCCAAACTCAGGCTTAGACCAAGTCCACTTGTCTCCTCGCAGCTTCCTGGCCGGCACAACTGCAGCTCCAACGCTGACTGTGAAGGAGGGACCGTCAAACGTACGGGACACGGTAAATCCCTGCGGCATGCAACTGCAGCCTGCAGCTACGGGGAACGCATATCACGAGGTCCTCCCCTTTCCTTCGGTTACCAAGCACCAGGAGGAATAACCTTTCTCAAACTTTCAAAATCCTTCTTGGATGTCGTGATGACGTGGGAGACATGGGGCATGTTTGCAGAATGGGCTTTGGCCCCTTGAGAACAGTGAAAAACTGACTCATCGTCTGCAAACATTTGGTTTGCTCCTGTCAGATGTACCTGAAAACAGAAAGCAATCACCGTCCAGGCAACAAAACTTTCATTTCTTTGCGTCTTGGCTCACTGAGGACTGTAAGTAAAGCCCAGCCTTGAGCAAGCAGTTCCACACATCCTAGCTGCCGCCGCCCCTCCAGGTCAGTGTCAGTGTCTGGCATTAAACACACAGCCTATAAAAACACATATAGACACGCAAGTGGCTTCATCTGCGCAAACAAACGGCGGCATCTACCAGCTCAAAGAGCGGCTACATTAAGTTACGGCCCCTGGCCCCCAGCTGTCCACGGGTTCCATTTCTACCCCTTCAAGTTGTCCGCTTTGTGAGGAGCAGCTTCACATCTGTCCGTTTCAGACCATTCAAAATGTAGCCTCCGGTGGCATTCGGCCGCCTCGCTGGTACTGGCCGCACCGGCTCGAGGCAGAAGGGACCAAAACGCCCGGCGGATAGAAAATTGTCGGTGAACTCCCCGCGACGAGAGCGACGGGTACCAGCGGCGGCTTATCGACACGGAGAGAAGTCATATGCGCGGACGAGGCGGAGAGATAACGGGAAGCGGCTGGATCAGCGTTTGCCTCGCTGCGCCGTTGATGCTAATCGTAGATAAGCGCATCAAAAGCGGAGGCCGGAAAATGGTTTGGCGTTAACTCCCCGTATCCGACGCCGAACCGCCGCCTCCCTCCCGCTCCCGTCGTTCGGCTGAACTCTGTATGTGTGTTCTGTTTCAAGGACAAATGACTGGAGTGTGCGTGAACACCACCAAGACCTGCGAGGTTCTGTCCTGGTGTCCCATCGAGAACGACCGCCGCATACCAGAGTACGTGCAAACTATTTCGACCATCACTGAACAGCTAGCATGATTTTATTCCATATCCTTCATTTCACGTGTTACTTCCCCCCTCTGATCAGAGCCTGAATGTCCACATCTGGCCTTCAAAGTTAACTAGTGAAGCCGCAAATGGTGAGGAATCGCGCGGGTGGAAGCTAAAACGCTCATTAGCGATTCCGCTCATGCGAAATGCTAATGAGCAGGTGGTGATGAAGCCCCAGGCTGGCTCTCGAGCTCAATACGCAAAACTCCAGCCAATCAGAAATCAGGACTTTGTCACTATGATGATGTTTTAATTTTGCACGTTACACATCAGTTAACGGCACCTAGGTAACTAATGGATACAAGTCGAAAACTTAAATGCTAACTCACCTGAGCTAAAATGTTTGTTTTGACGAAGGATCACCAACGCATGCGATCAACCAGGTAACCAGTAAGATCATATCGATCAGGGGTCCCCAAACTTTTTCCTGCGAGGGCCAAATAACTTTTCCCTTCTCTGACGGGGGGCCAATTTGTAACAAAAAGTGTGACGATCGCAGAGGTGCCTAAACGTAAACATTTATTGTTTTCCAGAAAGCCACACATAACCAAGAATGAACCCTTTCTGGAACCTTGACAGGAAAAAAAAAACAGAAATAACACTCTTTGTGAAATAAATAATAACCAAATAACCCTTTTCAAGGTTTCACAGAAAAAAAGACCAAGGAACATTAACTTTCTTGTAGACACAATTGTTTGCAGCTCTGTCATATCAAATTCACTGTGAAAACCAGAAAGCAAGCAGGTTATGAAACCCAACTGATACTAACACATTTCCAAACCCGTATGGTTGTAGAATGGATATTATCCCAGTAGATGTCATTATGATTATATTTGTTTGTACTCAGAATGGCTCGTTCAAGTCAGAAAAGTAAGCTTACCAATATATGTTCAGCCCGATTAGACCGCGAGACGCGCCCTCCATGCTAGGAGCTCCGTCAGTCGTGATGCTAACAAGCTTTGACCAGTCCAGGTTCAACTCTTCCACGGTTTGGCATACTCTGCCAAAAATTTTCTCGCCGTCGTAGTCCCTTGGAGACTTTGGAGGGCTTCCAGATCCTCGCACATTTCAAAGTTTGCGCTAATTCCACGAATAAAAAATTAGCAGCTGCGCTGTGTCCTGCACGGCCATGCTCTCATCCAGTGCTAATGAAAAAAAGTCAAATTCTTTCGTCTTCTGCTGCAGGTGGGCATACACATTATCCCCAATTTCTTCAATGCGTCTTGTGGTTGTAGTCGCCGACAGACTCAAAAGACATCTTTCTTCTCGGGACACACCTTCTCGCGACAGCGTTCAAACATTTCTTGACAAATTCTCCATCAGTGAAAGGTTTACCGCTGCTCGCTATCAGTCGAGCGACCCGAAAGCTCGCTCGAACAGAGGACCCGTTTAGCTGAGCTCGGCGTACAAATGTACTCTGCTGAGCTGACGGTCCACTTTTTAGCTTAAGAGTTTGTCTGCTCGCAATTGGCCTTGCAAGCTATCATACTTAAAATACAATAAAATAATCGTTTGTCCACTGCGAGTTAAATACCCTGCATTCTGAACACTGTTCCCTCTTAGCCGCGCGTTTGCGCAATCGCGCACTGCTCCAGCGTTCTCCGCGCACGGCAAATCTGTGCTGCGCACAAAATAAAATCCGAGCTGAACTGTAAATAAAATAAATGTGTTTGATTTATTTACAGTTCAGCTTTATGGGGCACAAAATACCCAAGTCTGCCATAGGGAATGCACTGAAGTGCCTTACATCCGTGCTTTTGTCATTATGCAACCTGCTCCGGCCAAGGAAGAGCGTCACTTCCATCTAGTCACATTCCTTATCAAACGAGCGAGCTAGAAGAATTCTATTGCATCTCTCACAGATGGATGTTGAGGTTGGAGTTACCAGGCAGGGGGACAGGAAGGATACCAGGGAGATGATTTATGGATGGGCGGAAAGGGTTGGTTGGTGTCAGAGGAAAGGGTTAGACGGAGATTGGCCGCGGTGACCCCTCGAGGGAGCTGCCAAAAGTAAAAGAAGAAGTTGACGTTATTGTCAACCCTACTTACTAATTAGTATGTTGACAATTTTGGCCTTCTTGATCCCAACTACAGTATTTGCAAGATCAAAATGAACTTTTACCTGTCGACTCGTGAGTATGTTAGGAAAACTACCACTAGATATGAAGGGTGCGGATGCTAACACTCAGGTGCTGAACTCGTAAACAGGAAATGCTGACTGCCTCCTGTGCTTGTACCCCCAGCCCTCCCTTGCTGATGTCCGCCGAAAACTACACGCTGTTCATCAAGAATTCCGTCACCTTCCCGTTGTTCAGCGTCACCAGGTGACAGACTTCCACCCGGTCCAGTTTGACGTTAGTTGTGAGGCAAAAAGTTGATAAAAATAAAATTAAAAACATACTTTTATGGTTCAGATAGCAGTGTTTGTGCACCAATGTCAGGTGTCACTCTCTCACCCGTCAGATTTCATCTTGTCCCTTACAATATCAAAATATTAACAATATTTAGTCATTTTATACCCAAAAACAATGTTTGAGTGACGTCATTTGTGCATTCAGACTTTTCCATTTCACCAAAGGCAATATAAGTTAGCTCTGAGGATAAGAAAAAAACTGAAGGCTACATTTAGCTGAAGGCTACGCTAGTTAGTTCTCAGGATAAAGTCAACTGAGGGCTACATTAAGCTGAAGGATACATTAGTAAGCTCTGAAGACGAAGTCAACTGAAGGCTACATGAGGTAACTGTGTGGATAAAGTCAACTGAAAGCTACATTTATCTGAAGGCTATGATAGTTAGCGCTGAAGATAAAGTCAGCTGAAGACGACATTTAGTTGAAGGCTATCAGTTAGCCCTGAAGAGATAGCATTAGCTGAAGGCTACATTTAGCTGATGGCTATGATAGTTAGCTCAGAATGATGATAGATTGAAACAATATTTTGCTTAAGGTTATGCTAGTTAGCTCTGGGGATAGCCATCTTAAAGCTACGTTCAGCTGAAGGATACATTAGTTAGCTCACAGGATAGCTCTGAGGTTAGCTGAAAGCTACATTCACCTGAACTTTGCATGATTCCATCCCATCAAACAACAGCCCGTGCAAACTAGGACGTGACATAACATAAATACTATATATTTCCATGTAATAAAATGGTAAATTAGATTTTTGATGAAGAAATAGAACAACATTTCCAGTAGTTCCTGCAGAACGAGCCTTAAACCCACTTCAGATGCAGCTCCCATCTAGATTTCGCTCAGAGAGACTTTCTGAAAAGCTTAACTTTGGACTCACGTGGAGAAAGGTAATCATAATAAAATCAAAACCCTGTGGCGCCGGTAACCATGGTAACACCAAATCACCTCAACACTGTGTGCAGGAGCAATCTGGTGGAGGGCATCGATGCCCGCTACATCGGCAGGTGCCTCTACCACCCCGACGAAGCTCCGCTGTGTCCCATTTTCAAACTGGGAGACATCGTCCGATACTCCGGCTTCAACTTTGAAACCATCGCCAGAGAGGTGAGTGACGCTCGCCCTTTTTGGATTCCGCCCGCCGTCCCGTTTCTCCCGCGGCTACCGGCTGCCGGCTCTCCGACAGGGCGGGGCCATCGGCATCGTGGTCGACTGGACGTGCAACTTTGATGTGGACGTGAGACACTGCAAGCCGGACTACAAGTTCCACGGCCTCTACGGGAATCCCACAGAGACCGACAAGGCCAGGGCGTCAGTCGGATACAACTTCAGGTGGGTAAACATGGTGGAGTACCGCAAGGTGCGCGAGGAAAACAATGAGAAGCCGTGTGGAACAATTGGCCCTTTCTGGACGGCGGACCTTTTTTTCTTTTAAGCACCGCAGTGTAAAAATAAAGAAAATAAATGCGGAGAGAAAGCAAACAGGGCTCCCAGCGCTTCTGCAGGAACGGGGCGAGGGCGATGAGGAAGTATGGGGATCAACGAAACCCGTCTCGTGAGGTGTATGAAGGCACGCAGATGGCGAATAATTCTTGGAAGGGGTTGGCCGAACATTGCGCGCAACATCTGTCGCAAAAAGGTGCTGAAACATTTGCTAAAAGGCTTTATTGTGGCGTTTCTGGGTGAAAACTAGTATTGGTTTCCGAAGTTCGAAACAGAGTTTTGAGCATGTCACACTCTCTAAGCTAATTGTGTCGTGTTTTAGCATGTTAGCCAGACTTAGCTGAAGGAAAGGAAGGGGTTCATGATAGATGTTTTAATATTTTTTTCATTTTTCTACAATACATATCCTGCCCTTTAGGGCCGTGGGGTGGCAATGGCCTCTCTAAGCTGTCATTGGCCACCAGCAGGGAAAGTAAACTAATGGCTACATTTAGCTGAAGGCTATGCCTGTTAGCTCTGAGAGAAAGTCAACTGAAGGCTACATTTAGCTGAAGGAAACGTTAGTTAGCGCTGAATATGAAGTCAGCTTAAAGCTACATGAGTTAGCTCCGAGGATAAAATCAACTGAAGGCTACATTTAGCTGAAAGCAACGCTAGTTAGCTCTGAGAATATGTACTCTCCATAAATTTGCATGATTCCATCCCATTGCACACAGTCTGTGCAAACTAGGATGTGATATCACATAAATACTTAATATTTTCATGCATTTAGTTGAAGGCTAGGCTATTAAGCTCTCAGAATGAAGTCAGATGGAAGCTACATTTAGCTGAAGGCTATGCTAGTTACTTCACACTGGACTGGTCGCCACCATGCCGCCATAGATGATATATAAACTTTCATAGTTGCTATCTGCAGTTCACGATCTTAGCCTGTGTTTGGCTAGCTGTGTTTGCCATTTTTTGCCGCTTTGAACTTGGCCGTTTACCCCCCCTGAATTATTGCCCTGAGTTTACGATGTTTGTAATACAGCTACGCGGTTATTGGTAGCATATTAGCTACACTGCAAAACAGGTGGCCGACAGAGCCCATAAAACCGGCTGCGTTCCCCCTTTTTTGTTTTTAGCTCTCATCAGCACTGGTCATAAAGACGAATCTTGTCACTGACGAGTTGAAGTTTCCATTTTAGGTACGCTAAACATTACATGGAGGACGGGGTGGAGAAGAGAACTCTCCTCAAGGTCTACGGCATCCGGATCGATATTATCGTCCAGTCCCTGGTGAGTCGGCCCGTCAGTCCAGCGCGGATTCCAACCAACGAGGGGCTAATGTGCGCTTCACTTTTGCTCGCAGGCCAGGAAATTCGATATCATCCCCACGCTGACGGCAATAGGATCGGGAGTGGGCATTTTTGGAGTGGTGCGTTCAAGACCTTTCGATTTCGCGGCGTGCAAACTAACATCCGCGGGTGATTCTCTCATTTTATTTTCTTTGCCTTTTCTGTCTCAGGCTACGGTCGTCTGTGACCTGGTGCTGCTCTATCTGCTGCCGAAAAGAGAATTTTACAAGAACATGAAATTCAAATACACGGACACGCATGTACAGGTAAGCCGGCGGTGGGGTCGGGTGCTAGGGCGGGGGATCGGTATGACCACTAGATGGCAGCAAAGAGGCACCAAAGACATGCATTTAGTATCCCCTGGACGGATAGCAGTTGTAGCATTTCTGTGCATTAGTTTCAGAGGCGGCCATGTTTAAAATGAATACGTGCCTTTGTTTTTTTTTGTTAAAACTCCAACTCCGCAACTCCAACACCCAAGGATCTATCTCCAAACGCCAGCCAGTTAGCGGTAGATGCTTACCTCTCGCGCTATGACGAAAGGCCTCCTGCACATGACAAGAGTCTTTAAAAAAAAGGTCTGTTTTGGTTTCGGTTTCCTCTGCAGGACCCGGATTCGGAGGCGGGCAGCACAGAGACCCAGGTATCTGAGGAGAAATTGTGAATTCAGCGTTTTTTTTTTTTTTCCCTACCCAACATGACCCCAGAAAATGACCCTTCTTACCTCATCTATGTGCAGCAGTGACCCCCTGGGGGGGGGGCGGAGCCTCGACATGGCGAGGACAAGAGAGCGAGAGGACGAAAAAAAAAAGAAAACCTCCTGCCTTGTGTTTGGTGTTGACGTTCCTCGGGCCTGCTTCGACTGGGTTGTTTACTTTTTAACCGCCGTGAGGGGATGATGGCGGCGGAGGGGAGAGGGTGGTGGCGCCTCCATCGCCGTCTCCTCACCCCTTCGACATCCAAACAAACCATAAAACATTGCGTCGCCATGTTACCCCCCCCCATGTTCAAAGATGGAGGCCAATAAAACATGTACAGTCTGTCTACGTGTGTGTGTGTTTCTGTGATAACACTCCAAAAATAATATAAAATAGTATTCATATTTTTTTTTATTGTCAGTAATCATAGGTACAAAAGCATGCAAAAAAATAGCTTCTTTTTTTTTTTTTAATATATATAATCCATACATATTTACATCATAACCGCATTCCGTATTTGTGCAACATGCTTGTGTTTATGTGTGTGTGTGTGAATGCATTCAAAGTGATCCACAAGACGAGACAGTTAACACAGACGGCACCTGAAACACGCAAACACATACTGGGACGGGCCAGAAATATTACATTCTCCCTGATTTCATCGTGTATATATATATATATATGTACACACATAAATATATATATGTGTATCTATCTATCTATATATATATATATATATATATATATATATTGATACACACACACACACACAGCTCTCATAATGTACCCCGACAGCAAACGCATCATCCAGTCTGCAAAAGGAGGCTGAGGGTGGGGGGGTCCAGGGGAGGAGCAGGAGGAGATCAGAGTTCATCATGGGGACAGCGGATTCTAATTGGAGGGGGGGAGCAGTAAGGATGCTGATTGGATGAAATCCAGGAAGTAAAGGTCTTGCACCACAACACCAGGTCGTTCTTCTTGGTGTTGAAATACTACGAAGTCATTCTCTGATTAGGGGTGAGATGTTTTGTCTTCCCTCATCATCATCCGATCCCTGAACGCACCACCGCTTCGGTGGAATCTTCAACACTTGGCTTTTTTTTTAAAAAACTTATCTTTAGAGTTTCCTTCGCCCCCGAACAATTTGGACTCACGACTCCCGAAAGATCCGAAAAAGAAGCTCCCCGTCATGGTTATAGGATTGTGACTCATGAGGAAGGGAGATCGCCACGTGCTGGTGTGTGTGTGTGTGTGTGTGTGTGTGTGTGTGTGTGTGGGGGGGGGGGGGGGTTGCTTGTAAACGTTGGGTGTTACATAAACCGATACAAAGTACCAAAACACTTTTAACCAGGACAATGAAGGTAAAAAGTAAAAAGCAGGAGGAATTACATCATCTCTATACACATAATTTAGAAAAAAAAAAACTTGCGACAGCAGACAAAAGAGAAACCCCCATTTTATCCTGTTTTGGTTGGTTCAGCCGTTGCTCGGCTAGCGTTATCGATCCCAGTCCGTCCACCGGGGGGCGCTATACCCCCTGGCCTCTCTCCTGCCCGGAGCTGGGAGCCGGAGCCACCAGTGGCTCATCCTCACAACGCTGAGAAATCCCTTAAACAAGCGCGCAGTGAACGCCTCGTACCGTCTCCTTTGCTAACTCCTGTTAGCCACTTAGCAATATACAGTGCAGTAATATCACATTAAATATCCAACGGTTGTTTTTCAACAGCTGAGAAGGAGAGAAATAGACACGAGGGGGGGGGGTCTAAGCTGATGTTCCACCTCTCCTGAACGAAAGTCCGGTGAACTGCAGACCATGAAGGCAGCACGGGAAGAGCTCCGGCCCCAAGTGAAATGAAACAGTCATCGGGGGAAGAATTTGGGAGGGATTTCCAGGGGTGACGTTGGAGGTGCATGTGGGGTGGCTTCCAGACTCATGACGAGGGTTCGTCTTCATGCAGGTCCTCCAGCTCCCCCTCTCTGGGCCCGTCTCCGGTGCTGCTCTTCCTGAAAATGAAGGCAAACGTCGGTGAGCCCGTCAGACACTCACACACACACATACACACACACATAAAAAATGAAAAAGCAAGGGATGAGAGCTGATGGAAGGGAGCAGCTCCGACGCAGGGATAAGCGGAGGGCTGAAAATGGTGGCAGGTGCGGCGGACGGCAGGATAGGCTGGCTGGTGAGTGTGCGTTACCTTAGAGACGGGTGGAGTTTTAAAGATGGCCGGAAAGGCCAAGAGTCCCTGCAGGAGAATGTGTGTGTGTGTGTGTGTGTGTGTGTGTGTGTGTGTGTGTGTGTGTGTTGGAGGGAGGAGAGTAGAAAAAAAAGAGGTCAAAGGTGAGAAAGAGGTGCCGAACTTTCCAACACAAAACAGGAAGCGGCGAACCGCCTCTCTCAAGGTGCACTCTGGGTAACTGTGCATGAAACTACAAATTGAAGTACAAAAGAACTACAAAAATGTCTACCCACCGCGAGCTGTCTAAGCTCTGGTCCCGATGCGGATTTAGGTTCTCGTACCCGGACCGAGGGGTTGGGCGAGGTCACATCGAACGCAGTCAGGATTACGGCTGATCCGCAGTCACATGATCACATTAACCTCACAGCCAAAAGTACTGTTTGTTATTAATCCTCCAACGGCTTCTGTTTGTCACATTGTAATAACTGTTATTTATTTTTACCACTTTGTCACTTTTATTGTTTTCATTTAATCTGCATTTTATTTATATGTATATGTCTTTACAGTGTCCTTGATTGTGGAGTAGGGCATCATAAAGAAAATGTATTATTATTATTCCAACAAAGTGCTACGCACACTGAGGTGCACACAGCCTGGTTTCCTAGCAACCAATATGGGGCAGTAGTAGAAAACTACACCGGAACTGGCGGCAATAACCATCCGACAACGGCGTGATGGGATGCGTTCGGCCCGGAGTGCTGGAAACAAAAACCTTACCCTTGAAAAGCTGACGGAGGGGCCGAAAAAAAAACAAGCACTTGTAGAGGCCGTCATCTTTCCTGCGTGCAATGAAAGAGTGAAGCACGTTACCATGACAACGTCGCCGCCGCCGCTATGCCGGAAAGGAGCTCTTGTTACCCGGATACGGCGGCAGACAAGAGACAAGTGTGAAGTACCGAGCCTCTATACGTTCAAAAGAGACATCACGCAAGGGCCGGATAAGGACGAGCTTGCACAAGGTGTGTGTGTGTGTGTGTGTGTGTGTGTGTGTGTGTGTGTGTACTGGCGGATGCGGGGCTTACATGAGCAGGCTGCCCGGCGCTGACATGGACCTCTCCTCCCTCCTGCTCGGACACTCGAAGGGGTTACTGAAGGAGCGCTTCCTCAGCATGGCCTTCACCAGGATCTGAACACACAATTTTTAGGGGGAAAAATTTTCCCAATATGACATAAAAATATTTTTAGGAGATTTTGTGAGATTTACTTGCTATTTATTTATCTAAAATATATGAAGGGAAAATAACCGTAATAAGAAATTATACTGAAAATTCATCAAATATTTCTAGAACATTAAAGATGTTCTAAAAAAAAAATATCAGAAAATATATATTAATTACTTAAGATGAATATATTTGAATGGTAAATTATATTAAGAAAAAAATGTAAAGAAAATAACAAATCAAATTAACTTTGTTTATGAGGCCACAAGGGGGGGCCGCAGGGCTCCTCAGGTTTTTATTTACTCATTTATTTATTTTACATTGATCTAATGCCGATCTTGACGGCCTCAATAAAAAAAGAAAATACAAGAAAATGTCTTGATTTATTGGGATTAACTTGCAATGTAATCATCTAAAATAAATGAAGGGAAAGTATTGAAATGCTGAATGAAGAGGTTCCCGGACTATTAAAGAAATTTTGTCAAAATAAGAAAAAAAATATAGAAGAAAAATAAGAGGAATTTATTTGACTAGTAAATTAAATTCTTCCAGGCATGATTTTGTATAATTTTCCCACAATGCAACGCCGTTCCCTCGCATGTATTGATGGTAAAGCTAGATTTGCCCCAAACAAACACGGAGTGAAGGTGCTTTTTGCCAGATTTTTGCTCACCACCGCCGAGAGACTGGGGACGAACTTGACCGAGTTCTGGATGTCCTCCTCCGTCACTTCCACTGCCGAGCAGTGCTCGTCCTCCAGGGGCAGAGGGTCGGCGCCCGCTGCCGTCACCCACCCGTCCGCCTGCCGCCCGGACGACAAGACACCATTCACAGCGGGAAGAATTCAAATAATGTCTATTCATTAGTAATAAGCACTTATAACAGCTTTACTACACTTCCAAAACACAAATTGCTTATCGTTTTACAGTTAATTTTGCAGGTCACCTCACCTGACAACTGTTCCACAACAAATATGGTTGCGCAAAGACCTGCAACTCCATCCAGTAATTACACGCTTATTACCGGCCATTATAGCCGGTAATAAGCTGGTTGTTTGTCAGGACCTTTTTGGGGGGGGCATTTACAGTTGCCATGGCGACATGCCCGACACTCCTCCTTTACCTTGATCTCCGGGATGGTGATCCTGGAATCCGGATTCTTGTCCAGCATCCGCAAGATGAGCGTTCGCAGCTCCTCGCTGATCCATGGTCTGCAACACACACACACACACATACACATACACACACACAGAAACACACACACACACACACACACACTGTAATGCAGCAATAGTGATAATGCGTTGTGTTATTACACACTTGTAGCTTCGTAATCCAGGATGAAGGAACCCAGAATCTCCATCAAAAGTGATGCTGTGTGTGTGTGTGTGTGTGTGTGTGTCTCCAGAATATCTAACATGTGCTGACCCTCCAAAGCAGACACCATGGTACCTGAGGTCCTTCAATGCATATTATGGGATGGCGCCACATCCCATGCGTCAACTCTTAATGAGTTTTTGCGTCAATTTTTTTTTTTTCTTTTTTTTTTAATTTCGCTCAACGCGCAAAAGCAATTTACTGTGTTTTATTTTCTTCTTCAGGAGTTAAATATTAAATTATACTGTCTGAAAAACAAATCTATTTTATTTTCCCCGGATGGCTTCTGTGATTTATTTTGCTTTTTGGAACTCGGGAAAATGCACAGATGTAAACTAATTAAAATTAAAAAAAAAAAAAAAAAATCGACTCTTCGTTTTGACCTTAAGACGTCAAAATAAGAGAATATCAAGGAAGTATTACGATTACAATGTGCGCAAAAACATAAAAGTCAGCTTGGAAGGGACGCATTTTGGGGTAAAAGCCGTACGTACGTGTCAGGGAACTCCACCGGCTTGGTCCGAATCTTGTTGTGCAGCGCCAATATGTACTCGTCGATGAAGGGGCACTGCAAGGGAGCAGAAGGTCAGGAGGTCGCGGCGGCAAAAAGAAACCCGATGATGTTTTTCCCGCAAAGGGGGGGTGATGGGATTCGGGGGAGACTTGCCTTCCCGAAGACGAAGCAGTAGAGGGTGACGCCCATCGCCCAGACGTCCAGAGCCTGCCAGGGAGAAGGGGAAGGGGTGAGACAGACGCCCATTCACACTCTCATTCATGTCATACACAGACATACAGTGGGGAGAACAACTATCTGATACGCTGCTGATTTTTCGCCTTTTCCAACTTGCAAAGCATGTAGAGATCTGTCGTTTTTATCATAGGTGCGCTTCCACTGTGAGTGATGGAATCTAAAGCGAAAATCCAGAAAAACACATTGTATGATTTTTAAGTAATTTGCTTTTTGGTATTTGATACAGAAAAATGGAACTTAATATTTGGTACAGAAACCTTTGTTGGCAATTACAGAGATCAGATGCTTCCTGTAGCTCTTAAGCATGTTTGCACACACTGCAGCAGGCATGTTGGCCAACTCCTCCATACAGATCTTCTCTAGATCCTTCAAGTTTAGGGGCAGTCGCTGGGCAATAAGGACTTTTGGCTCCCTCCAAAGATTTCCTAATAGGTTCAGGTCTGGAGACTGGCTGGGCGACTCTAAGAGCTTGAGATGCTTCTTACGGAGCCGCTCCTTAGTTGCCCTGGCTGTGTGTTTCGGCTCTTACCGAAGGAAGGAGGCTGTTGGCCGAGATCCTGCGATACGAGGCGTCATCCATTCTTCCCTCAATACGGTGCAGTCGTCCTGTCCCCTTTGCAGAAAAGCATCCCCAAAGATTGATGCTTCCACCTCCATGTTTCACCGTTGGGATGGTGTTGGGAAGTTGTACTCATCCTTCTTCTTCTTTCAAACACGGCCAGTGGAGTTTAGACCGAAAAGCTCTATTTTTGTCTCATCCGACCACATGACCTCCTTCGGTTCCTCCTCTGGATCAACCAGATAGTCACTGGCAAACATCAGACAGGCCTGAACATGTGTTGACTTGAGCAGGGGGACCTCGCACTTGCTGTAGGATTTTGATACATGACGGCGAAGTGTGTTACTAATGGCTTTCTTCGAGGCTGTGGTATCTCTCACCTTCCTCACCATCACTGACGCATCACGAGATGAGATCTCCCACAGAGCCCCAGACCGAGGGCGATTGTTCGTGCTCTTCCATTTTCTAATAATTGTGCAAACAGTTACTGCCTTGTCACCAAGCTGCTTGCCTATTGTTCTATAGTCCATCCCAGCCTTGTGCAGCTCTACAATTTTATCCCTGATACACAGTCCGTACACAGCTCTCTGGTGTTGGCCATTGTGAAAAGGTTGGAGTTTTTTTGATTGAGTGTGTCTTTTATACAGGTAAGGAGTTCAAACTGGTGCAGTTAATACAGCTAATGAGTGGAGAAATATACTTATGTCATGCAAAATTAATGACTTAAAAATCATACAATGTGTTTTTCTGGATTTTTGTTTTAGATTCCATCACCCACAGCTGATGATAAAAATGACAGCGCTCTATATGCCATGTAGACACATTCACCCTTTCATTCACCTGTCATTTAGTCATAACATCCTTTCATTCACATTTCATATACAGACATTCACCCTTTCTTTAACGTCATATAGACGACAACCATCCACTCATTCCTTCACGGGCCATTTTCAGACATACAACCATTCACGCTGTTAGACGTCGCCATCTATCTGTGACGCAGTGATGGTGCCGGCTCACTTTCCCGCTGAAGCTCTTGCGTTTGTCCGACAGGGTCTCTGGCGCCATGAAGGCCGGCGTGCCCGCCGTGCCGGACAGCATGGCGTCGTTGCCCTGGAACTGGTTGCTGACCCCAAAGTCGGCGATCTTGACGTGACCGTCGTCCCCCAGCAGCAGGTTGGACGGCTTGACGTCGCGGTGGACGATCTTCTGGTAGTGCACTGTCGAGGGAGGCGGAGGCAGGGAGTCGGCAGACTTTCATTATCTTTTTTTTTTTTTTTTTTATTACAGCCTTTAAAAGTCCACACATCTAAAAACCAAGATGACAGGAAAAGAAGGTGGCGGTATCACAATGTAACAACTGTAATTACAATGTCACTACAGTGTAATGACATTTAACTAGTGTAATGACATGTAACTGGAGTGTAATGACATTTAACTAGTGTAGTGACAATTAACTACAGTGTAATGACATTGTAACTACAGTGTAATGACATTGTAACTATGTGAAATGACATGTAACTAGAGTAATGACATTAAACTAGTGTAATAACAATTTACTACAGTGTAATAACAATTTACTACAGTGTAATGACATGTAACTACAGTGTAAGGACATGTAATTACAGTGTAATGACATGTAATTACAGTGAAATGACATGTAACTAGTGAAATGACATGTAACTAGAGTGTAATGACAATTTACTACAGTGTAATAACAATTTACTACAATGTAATGACAATTTACTACAGTGTAATGACAATGCAACTAGTGTAATTATATGCAATGACATGTAACTGGTGTAATGACAATTAACTACAGTGTAATGGCAATTAACAACACTGTAATGACAATTAACTTCAGTGTAATGACAATTTACTACAGTGTAATGACAATGTAACTAGCATAATGACTATGTAACTGCAGTGTGATGACAATATAACTAATGTAATAACAATGTAACTGGAGAGCAATGACAATGTAACTGGTGTAATGACTATATAACTGCAGTGGAATGACTATGTAACAACAGTAGACTGACAATGTAAATGCAGTGTAATGACAATGTAAATACAGTGTAATGACAATGTAACTGCAGTGTAATAACAATGTGCGCTTCAATGGTAGCTCTGCTGGCAGGCAAATGGAGGACTCAGCTAGGAGACGAAGGAAGTATTGATCTCCAACCTCCCCCCCCCCCCCCCCCTCGCCTCAACTCCAGCCAAATCAATTTGCCTCAGCAGAGGAAGAGGGGCGGCGGCAAACGGCGGGAAAGACCAAGTAACCGCCAATAATCAGATTGCGAGGAACACTCACGGTACTCGATGCCCAGGATGACGTCCCTGAAGTACAACCTGGCCTGCTGCTCCGTCAGAGGGCGGTCCGTGGGGACCTCCATCACCGGCCTGCAGGTGGAGGACGAGGAGGAGACGTGTTTGCAGGGACGGCGAGAATGGAAGCTTCCGGAATGTTCCAAAAATCAATGGCGCTAAAATTAAGCTGTGCCTTTGGACGAGCTTGTTTGATCGAGTGTGTGTGTGTGTGTTGAGATGAGCGTGTGTTGACAGAAATGTGTGTTTGAGTGTGTGTTCAAATGAGAATGTGTGTTTTTGGAGGAGAGTGTGTGAGAAGTGTATCTGTGTGTAGGGATGAGTGTGTGTCTGAATGAGTGCGTGTTGGGACAAATACAAATGTGTGTTTTATTCAGTGTGTGTTCGAATCAATAATAGTGTGTGAGAGATGTGATGAGTGTGTATGACAGGAAAAATTTGTGTTTTTTGTGTGTATTCACATCAGTGTCTAAATGAGTGTGTCAGATGTGTGTGTGTCTGTAGGGATGAGTGTGTGTGGGAATGAGTTTGGGATATAATGAGTGTGTATGACCATGTGTGTTGTAATGAGTGTGTACGTGTGCGTGTGTGTGTATAAAATGTGTGAGGTAATGAGTGTGTGTTTGTGTGAGTGTGTACGTGACCACATGTGCACAAGAGGCAGTACAGCCGTGGCAGAAAAGATATTTAAAAAGTATTATCACTTATGTGGATTTGTGTGTGTGTTTGTGTGTATGTGTTTGTGTGTGTATGTGTGTGTGTGTGTGTGTGCAACCAGCCAAAAGGCAGAGAACATTGCAGTTCCCTTTGAAGCCCTCACTGTGTGAGATGGGAGTGATGAAGGAGAACCCTGCGGGGAGCGAGGGATGGATAGATGGAGGGAGAAGGAGAAGGAGGAGGAGGAAGAGGAGGGGAAAAAAGAAAGGGAAAAAAAAGAGGACAAGTTCTCTACTCACCCTTTGTGCATCAGCTCGAACACTGCCGGGGGGGAAGGAGGGAGACAGGTGAGATGGTTTCACCATCACCCACAAGCACAATCATTTGTGTGTGTGTGTGTGTGTCAAAGGAGAGGGTCTGCATACCCATGTGAAGGTGGTCCTCTGCCGGATCGTCCAGCACCTGCAATAATGACATCATCACAGTAGGAAGGGGCGGAGCCTGGAGGTCCGAGTGAAAAATGGCATTTTTCGAGTGTGTGTGTGTGTGTGTGTGTGTGTGTGTGTGTGTGTGTGTGTGTGTGTGTGGCTTCCTCACCATCTGTGACACCTTCAGGACTGGCGTCTTCAGAACACCACACACACACAGGAATGAGTGTGTGCGCGTCTGTGTGTGTATTTTCTTATATAACTGCCTTAATGGGGCCCTGAAAGTCAGAGCCCATTAAATCCTGCAAGGTCAGATCCCCGGCACACACACACACACACACACACACACACACACACACACACACACACACACACACACACACACACACGCACACACACACACACACACACACACACACACACACACACACACACCTTCAGGGTGGAGGGTTCAAATAACTGCAATCAAGGGTTTTTCTCTCAGTTACGTTTGAAAGAAGGAAGTCCTCAAAGATGATCACCCAGAATTTGTGTGTGTGTGTGTGTGTGTGTCCGCATGCTCTCAACTTTTTTACTTGTGAACTATTTCTGGCCCACTTAGACCCAGACAGGCCAGACGGCTTTCCTTCCTGCCAATGGACTCTGAAAGTTTCGTCCGACCGCGGCGCTGATGCCCCCCCCTCCCCACCATCTGGCCAAGATGAAAACACACACACACACACACACTGATGGCATCTCCACGGAGCGGCAGGCGTCTGGAACTTTAATGGAGTCTCGACTTTCACTTCAGAAAAATGAATGAGCTGCGGGGGCGACGACGAAGACCAAACACCAGCGTTATGCTAACATGCTAACCTGACCGTCCCTTCGTCCGACAGCCAATGGCGGTGAAGTTTTGAGCGCGCACGAGCACCCGCGCCGGGAAAGACATGGCGGCCACGTAGCCCCCCGCTAGCAGCTACGTGGTGCTAACCCGCCACTAGGAACGTCGCCCTCACCTCCACCAATCTGACGATGTTGACATGGTCCAGCTTTTTCAGGATGGCGATCTCCTGGTAGACCCTCTCCAGGGGCGCCAGGATCTTGGGCTGCTCACCCTGGGCCGCCTTGGGTCCCCGCGGCGGCGGGCGGCCTGGGGAACACAACAAGAGTGGCGTGCACAGAAACGCAAACGGATAGCTTAAAATCAATCAGACACAAACTTGTGAGCATCACTTATGGTGCTGGAGGATGACTTGGTTATTACTATGTTGTGATATTTCTATTACATATTCACCTTCTGATGCTTATTACAGAAATCTAAAGGTTAAAACCACATGATACACATTATTTATGTGTATTTCCTTCATGCATAACCCGTATCCACAGCAAAAAATATCTCAGTGTGAGCCTCAAAACACACACACACACACACACATTGGTTAGGCTGAGACCTGATGTCTGAGAGTGTCTCCTGGATTTCATACATTCATTCATTCATTCATTCATTCATTCATTCTCCAACCTCCACCCTTCAGATTAAAAATAAATCAATAAATAAAAATAGTAAATAAACTTACGCGGGAAACCATACTGCTTCATCAGCTTCTTCTTGGACACCACCTTCATGGCCTGGGGGGAGAGACGTATAGAAATCTCCTTCAAACCGAAAAATGACAAATAATTAAAGTTGCGCCTTATCACCACACGTGTAATCTTAATCCACATGAATTATTTTGTTATTACACGTTAATAAGCCCTGTATTGTAACGTCAAATGTTGTGTGACTGAGCCCTGTATTATTTAAAACCTTTTTAAAATCATTTCTTATAAATTAATTGTTGTTTAAACCCTCAAGTAAGAGCAGACTAACCAGGCATGCTTTCATCTGGTTATTGTTAGCGTGACGGAGTGTAATAGCAGGTAATAATCAGGACAATGTGTAATAACAGGTGTATTACACATTATGTATGGATTTTTTTTTTTTTTTAATGTTTCAAAGAAGAAGCTAAGCTAGGTAGGTAAGTCAGAGCATGGGGATGCTGAAAACATTCAAAGTCACCTGACATCGCGTGTCTGGAGTAAAATTATGGAGTATCTAGATAATTACGACTACTGCATCTGGAGTACTGGTGGGAAAAGGAAAAAAAAAAAATCATATATATATATATATATATATATATATATATATATATATATATATATATATATATATATATATATATATATATATATATATATATATATATATGTGTGTGTGTATTTTTTTACAGTGGCGTCTTACAATTCGAATAATTTTATTTCCGAATTTTTTCAGATACAAAGCGCAATTCGGGCTAATTTTATCCTTGAAATATGAAAAAAAATCATTATATAAATACGAGAGCGAGAAAATCCAAATTCAAAATTCACACAGTACGCGCCAAGCGAGCTCACACAACTTGAATACGCTTCATGACGCCGACGCATCTTTTGAATTGGCACCTTGTAGAACGCCCTGCAGCCTCAAGCAACCCTCGGCCACTTTGTCTGGGCAGTCAGTGCAGTACGCTTATCTCGTGTTGTGGTCCCATCATTTTACTTTTTTTTTTTTTTGATAATCATTTTTTCAGGGGGTTTCTATATTAATATATCAATTTTTTTGAGTTTTAAAAAGGGGGTTGGAACACATTTATTTGTTTTCTGTCATTTTAAATGAGGAAAATGTATTTAAGATATGAAAAAAAAAATGGAACCCACTTCTGGAACAAATTAAATTTGTATCTTATGGGACCACTGTATATATACATGCAAGTAAATGGAAAACTACACAATGTACTGATTATGTAGTAACAAAATAGTAATAAAAGAGCACACATGAGTATCGGTAAGTACAAATACTCACACACTGACACTGGGAGGTAAGTAATTACGCAAATCTGACAGGATCGAGGTACGAGTAGTAAGTACTGCATAGAGTGAGTGCAGTATTTAAAGGAAGAAATACTGCAGCAGACTCTAGAACAAAAATATGAAAGACAATAATACATGACATAAGAATGGAGGGTGTGTGTGTGTGTGTGTATGTGCATGAATGTGTGTGTGTGTGTGTGGCTGCAGCTTCGGATGAATAGCTCGATCCATTTCAGCTCAAATAACCCCCTGTTACCGCGTGTTCACTCACACACACACACACACACACACACACACACACGCGCGCGCGCGCGCGCGCGCGTCCTCGGCTCCTGATTGGAGCCATTGTCGTCCCAGATGTAGTCCTTTTCATACATCTGAGGATCGAAAGCGGCAGGAGGCTCCACCCTATTCGCTGCTCTACCCGCCATGCAGCGGTAGAGAATCCACGCTGGGGTCGGGGAGGCTGGAGGGGGAGGACCGTGGAGGAGACACGAGGAGGAGATGATTGGAGGACAAAGGTGGGGATGGAGGACATAGGCAAGTGGAGGAGGGTGGAGGTGGGAAGAGGACATAGGAAGGTGGAGGAGGATGGCGGTGATAGCCCTCACACCTGCAAGGAACTCCATGTCCTGACCTGCTCCTCCAACTCTCCACCTCCTCCATCTCCACCACCTCCTCCAATCAAAGGCCTCCCATTGGTCGGAGTCATGACAACATCCCATCATTGGGTTTCATTGGCGGACGGCCGACCATGAAGCGCCATGATGAAGGTGGAGAGACCTTCTCGTCTGCTGACCAGCTAAACTCAGCCTGACTGATGGAGTGGCACACACGCACACGCACACGCACACGCACACGCACACACCCGCTATTTCCCTGCAAAAAGCAACAAGGGGCGGAGGGGGAGAGGTGGCGGATCAATAGTTCCTGGAGAGGAGGAGGAAGAGGATGGAGTGGATAAAGAGGAGGAGGAAGAGGAAGACGAGGAAGAGGAGTGTGTGTGTGTGTGTGTGTGTGTGTGTGTGTGTGTGTATCAAGTAGAGCTCTGGTATCTCCAACCATGTTGTGCCGGATGGGAACTGGGAGGAAGAGGAGGACGCCACTTACATAATGCTTGTCGTCGTCCTGGTTGTAGGCCAGTTTGACCACGCCATAGGAGCCCTGCAACACAAGGACGTCAGATCGCCGTGGCGACGGAACCGAACCACCGAACCATGGTTCGCCGGGTCGGTCGACCGCCGCCGCCACACTGAAACAAAAGCCGCTCCCGAAGGGTCGATCTACATGACAAAGCCGAGTCGTATTGTCACTCGGGGAGCAGATGGCAGTGGAAGAAGAAGATTCCAGAGGCTTCCGGCGTTTTCCATTCATGAGATGCATTTTTTAAACATTCTGGCCGCGGAGGGTTGGTCCCTCCCACGCGCTCTCGGCGGCGGAGGGCGCCAGTTTCATCCCAGCGACAGCAAATTGATAAATAAATGACGGTCACGGTCACGGGGGGTCACGGCGGGCACGCGCGCCAGTGAAGAAAGAGCGTGCACGTGAAAAAGACATGCATGTGCACCCCCCACCCCCTTTCTGGAGAACTGACTCACCTTGCCGATCTCACTCTTCAGCTTGTACTGGTTCAGCTGGATGCAGTCCTGCAGAGAGGGGAAGAAGAACAGGTGTGTGAGTGTGTGTGTGTGTGTGTGTGTGTGTGTGTGTGTGTGTGTGTGTGTGTGTGTGTGTGTGTGCATGCATGTAATGAATGGATGAATCACTGGCTTTCAAAAACAACCCCCCCCCCACCTGATAAAAGGTGTTGCCTGGCTTTCTGATGCAGGAAAACGTTGCCTCTGTTTACCGTCCATTAGACGGAAAATGGGCTGATTTACAGCTCCATGGCAACCGGCGCTACGGAGGAGGGGAGGCCTGGGGGGGGGCGAGGGTAGCTGAGGGCATTTCAATATGGCGGGGGGTTGGGGGGGGAGCAAAACAGCAAACGTCAATGAGCAGAAAGTGTTTGCCCGCATCAGCTATTACAGTTCTGGGTGGGGGTGGGGAGGAGGTGTGTATATGTGTGTGTGTGTGTGTGCGTGTGTGTGATGGATGGATGCGTGCAAGCCAGACCGGAGCCCGAGGCCTGCCGCAGGACGAGCGGAGGCGGAGGCACCGGTAATAAAACAGAGTGTTGCGGCGGAGCTGAGAGCGCGGCGTTTTGCTAAGCCTTCGCTCGCTCGCCCGCTCGGCCAGGTGGGACGCCTCAGAAGCGCCGCCGATCACGTAACACCTCCGGACGTGAGGGGGCCGGGAGGCCACCGCCGTTTGGCAAAGGGGGAGAGCAGCGGACGTGAAACTCTGGCGGGGGAAGAAAATAGGGCAGCGGCGGATAAAGGAGGAGGCAAATGAGGAGAAGTCAAAGAGAGGAGCAGGGGGGGGGGCTAGTTGGCTGGCTCAGTTGCCGCGGCGCCACGGTTAACGCTCTGTCAAGGCTCGATGGATGAAGAAGAGCCAGCAGGGGGCTTTGAAGGCGCCGCCGCCGCCGCTGAGTCAATCGGGGATGCTCACAATCGCGCTCACGCCCTACTGAGGCCCAGATGCACCGACGCCAGCTTGTATATTTATCATCGGAATAGGGCGGCTGGAGTTGTCGTCTGTACCGTCTCATGACATCATGATCCGCCATTCGGGTCGGCAGCAAAAGGGTGGAACCCGATGCCGCGGTACCGACGGGAGAAAGAAGTGCTGCCAGAAGAGGGGGGAAGGCTGGGAGCTGATTGGCCTAAAATAAAAAATCCCTCCACCCTTAAAAAAAAGAAACCCTCCAACCTTATCCATGACCCAAACAAGGGGTTTTCCCTTTCATATTAAAAGCAGCCATAAAAAGCGTGATTGTGCTGCTAGCCCGCGTCCAGATGCAGGGCCACCATCTTGAAATGCCTGCCGTTAAGAACGGCATTGCTAACATTTTCTAATGACGAGACGGGGTCATCTGGTGGGTTTTGAACACCGTCTGCGACGCTTCCGACACATGACATGGTGTCGTTTATTTTCAACGCGAAGATAGAAAGCAACGGGGATCCCGGTCCAGGCTAGGCTGGAGGAGGACGAGGGGAAGAAAAAAAGAAAAGGACGGAAGGAAAAATCGATTCTGGTGCTAAATCCTCGCTTTGATAAGGAATAATGTTCTCCTCACTCCTCTGCCATGATTGAGTTAGCCCGCAAGTGTGTGTGTGTGTGTATGTGTGTGTGTGTGTGTGTGTTGTTGCTGTGGCCCAAAAAGCCGTCCCTTCTTTCAGCGGCTCAAACAGGCTAGATTGATGACTCCTGCCTGCAGTCGTACTCAGAAACACACCAAACACATCTGTTAGCCGCTAATGCTAAAAGTTCCTACGTGATGCTTAAACCTCTGGCTGCTGCTCACCAAAAGACAAAGGAAGCATGACTGACATTGTAGTATTCTTTCCTTTATGCCTTATATGGAAGCAGACAGGTGTGACCAGGTGGTCACATGGTTACATTGGGGGGGCTACAAAGATCAGCATCCTCCCCCATCTTCCCTGTTACCATCATCCCTTTCCTCAGGTGGGACTGCAGAGAACAAGCTGCTTGAGTGAGTGCAGAGCGCTTACATGAAAGAAATGGAGCTGCTCCCCCCCGCATTGTGTGTGTGTGTGTGTGTGTGTGTGTGCGCACGCCTTGGAACGCAGCCACGAAAAGGAATCCGGCTTGACAATGAGCGCCAGGGGCTGAAACTCTGAATGCTACGCACTTGAATTACCAACAGGAAGTGGATATTTCAGCTCGCGTACGTAAGACCTAGCGTCCTAGCATCGATATTAGCGAGTGACTTGATACAGAATGGGTTTTGAGGATTGCGTTTGAGGATTGCGCTAGGGGTGTGAACGTGCAGAGAAATGCAAGTTGACACCACAAAATCGACCGTTTTTCCAATGGAGTTCTGTTAAGCAGACTTCGGGTGTTTGGTTCAGGATTATGCTGGGAGCTTGTATGCAGAGAAATATGAGAATGTGATTATGCAGAACCGGCTCGCTAGCTAACACATTTTTGGGGCTAAGGAATGCTAAAATGAAAATCTAAAATGAAGGTCCGATAGTGCACCCTACTTTATGTTTTTGTAACCCCCGCTATTGATTGATTGATTGAGCAGCTAGTCGACGCCACAAAATCTACTATTTTTTCAATGGAGTTCTGTTAAGCCAATTCAATCACGGGCTCTTGGTAGAGTGGGTGTCCCTTCAGATCAGAAGGTTGTAGGTTCCATTTCTGTTTCATTTCTGTGTGCATGCTGAAGTGTCCTGCGGCAAGATGCGTTCTTTCTATTTAAATGCCCTTTTTCTCCCCTATTTGACTCTAAATGTCACCACTGGTCCAAACCACAACCCTGCATGTGCTTTTTTTCCTGCTCACGCTCAGTTTGACCTCCCTTTCTCTTTGACCTTTCCTCCGTTGTTCTTCGGCTCCAGGAACCAGGACGTCCCCCCCGGGAACCAAAAAAAAAAAAAAAAAAAAAAGCATGAACCCTCGCTTTTCATCCCTGATGGTTGCCTGGCGACGATGCTGCGGCCACCATTTTTGGAGTTTTTTTTGGCATGCAGCTTTAAGAGACCATGCATCTCACAGCAGATGGACTCGTGTGTGTGTGTGTGTGTCGGGAATTGTGTGCCGTCGCTTCTTCAAATGTGACTTAAAGGCCCACCGTGGTCACATGACAGTTTGATTGATTGCCTGATTGATTGTGTGACACCCAAAGAGATGATGCTTCCTCACCTGAGAGTCTGATATGGACACGCGTTTGGACTCCACGGTTGGCCTGCGGGCTACCCGGGGTGACACGCCGCCGCCGGCCCCTGAGGACAGGTAGGTGCCCCTCTCCTGAAGGGACAGCTTCCTCCCAGACAGGTGGGGCCGCGGCGGGGGAGCCCTCGCCACAGAAACTTCCTGTGGGCCGCGGCCGTCCCTCACGCCGTTGGCGGGCGGACCGCACGCTTCCTCGGTGGTCATGGCGGCCATGATGTCTGTGAGTGCGTCGGGCTGCTTGTCAAAGGCCGGCTCAGACCCCCCGCGGCCGGGGTCCCCGCTCGTGGCCATAATGCGGGTGGACCCTCAGCGGAGCTGGAGACGGGAGCTGTCAATCAAAGCAGGACGGGAAGAACATGAATTAAACAAAAAGATAATTGGAATCGGGTTCCACGTTCTTCCTGTGGGTTCTCCATGTTCCACTCAATATGTGGCCCTGTGATTGACAGGTGAGCTCCGCCCCTCAAGTTGTGATGCATTTTTTTCAGTGACTTTGCAGCTTTGGAGATACAAGTAATGTTTCCATAATGTTTCCGGTTCAGTCTGGACATGCTCACGTCTACCTGTTGTGTGTTAGCATTAGCTAACACACGACTGGTAGACGACAGGTGTGTTAGCTAATGCTAACACACTGGTAGACGACAGGTGTGTTAGCTAATGCTAACACACTGATGGTTTATACTACACATGCGTTTTCCTGTCGGAGTTCACCGGAGCATGCTTAGATGCAAACAGCTCCTCCAAGAGTATTAAATCGAAGATGCCATTTTTGTCTGCAAGCTGAGGTTGAGCCAAGCCGGGACTCGGAGAAAATACATTGTGTGTTTTTGTGTTTGTGTGCGAGTGTGTGAAAGCACATCAAGGTCATTGGCTTCCGCTACGTCGGGTTTCCACTTGATAGCAATCTAACACGGGCCGGAATTTGCTAAAAATGTCAGTTTACCTTGGTGCTGAAAGCTACGCTTACGGAGGCCCGGGTTGGCACCGTTTTTAAATGATGCTTTATGACGATGTAATTATGTAATCAATGTAATCGCTCTTCACCTCTATCTTCCCCTCTTCCATTTAATTTGACGATTCCTGTTACACTGGCGGCAGCCACTTCCTCGCTCTTATCTCCTCTTCTGCTTTTTTTTTACCCCCTTCCTTGTAATACCTTTATCATGGCGTTTATTACTCAACACTTTCTGTGCTTTTAATTGGAATTGGGTGTGTGTGAGGGTGTGTGTGTGTGCTTGAAAGCTGGACTCCATTCAGGAGGCACAAAAAGGGGAACTGTTGCACTTTTGAAATATCATCATCACATAATCTGCCGAACATGAGAATGGGGGGGGGGGGGGTCGCCATGACGACCACCAGACCGACATCATACAGGACTTTTTGTCAAGAGCCTCAAATGTCTATTTATGTATTTATATATCTTCTTCTTCTTCTTCTTCTTCTTTCGGCTTTTCCCGTCAGGGGTCGCCACAGCGAGTCAACTTTCTCCATCTAACCCTATTCTCTGTATCTTCCTCTCTCACACCAACTACCTTCATATCCTCTCTCACTACGTCCATAAATCTTCTCTTTGGTCGTCCTCGAGACCTCTTGCCTGGCAGCTCCAGTTCCAGCATCCCTCTACCAATATATTCACTATGTATTTATATATATTTGCAGTTATTCATTCTTCCAGTTGGGAAACACGGAGATAAAACCAATAAAACCGCTCAGTCTGTCTTTCAGTTCCATCTCTTGATTGACAGGTCACCAAATGAGTGTTTATTAATTGATTATCAGCAGCCACCTGCTTCGTGTTTGAATTCATTTAAATCCTTATTGGTTCTGAGTAGTCAGGCAGGAACGCAGAGCCAAAACGCACACACACACACACACACACACACACACACACACACACAGAACACAATCGTGACAGTAGCGCTGTTATGACAGCTCGTGTCAGACAACATGGGAAAGCGCGCTTTTACTTTGGCGGGAAATACATCAGGTGCTGAACCTCACGTCAAACCAGTTAAGGATTAGTCAGTCCCGTGAGCTTTGGATCAACCAGTCGTGAACGCCATTAGAGGGCTTTCTCCGTTAGCGTGATGATCCACGTCGTTCCGGGCCGATGCGCGGCGAGGGATACTCCCCGGACCGCCACAGGAAGATCGGCTTCCTCCTGTCGCCCTTCATCTCCTCAGACGAAGGGGCAGGTCACGCTAAGCCGCCGAGGAAAACAAGAGAAGAAGAAGAAAAATGGAGGGGGTGGGTGGATGGATGGATGGAATCCCCCGGCAGGGACGCGTGCTGCTGACGACTGACGGAGCCAGCTAAGGACAACGCCTGCTAGCTTTTGTGCATGTGAACACACACACACACACACACACACAAGCACACACACACGGGCCCACACACACACACTTGAAGTTGTTTTTGGTGAGCGGATCGAAGCAGACGTTTCACCCACACTCACATACACACACTAGCTGTCCTAGCGTGGCTGCTGTCACGGTGGCTAACAAAAGCTAGCGGTGATTTCCCCCTCGATGTTTAGCAGATCGGGACCCTGCCCCTGCCGAGGGAAAAATAAGGGGGCGCAGTAATCAGCTGCAAACCCTGTCGTCAGCGGCGCCGAAGCGCGGAGGCGGAGCCTTGGGCGCTGCAGTCGCGGCTTAGCGGGAAAGAAGCAGTGCAGAGTGGGAGTTTGGCACGGTGTATAAACATCACCAACGCCTGATGCTAAATATATATCCCCCTCCATAGGTCTTTAAAAACTCTGTCTCAGGCAAACACACAACAGAAAATAGCGCTAATGCTAATGCTAACTGCCAGCCTCTGCTGCTGTTCCTTGTAACGGCGTTGCTAAACCCTTGCAATGAGAAGAAGCAGTTAAATATGGGCATGTTGGCCTAGCTTAGTCACGACCAAAATGTGTCTTTCAGCTACCCGATAATTACCACCTACGTAGCAAATTTGAATGGATTTCGCCCTGACGTGACCCCATCTCCATGTCCGAGCCCATGGCAATGCCTCTTATCGTCGGAGCCGGCAAACAAATTACCGCTTAGCTAAAATAGCAGAAGGGAAGAGCAGGCTTTAACAGAGGAAGATCAGGTTTCAGTTCTCGCTTCCATTTTTAGAAGATTGAATTAGCGTCGGAGAAGTCACGCCGTGCTATCGGCATCTCCCGCTTCACAGCTAACACGAGAGCAAAGCAGTATAGTGCCGTCAACTAAACTAGCTAAACATGAGATTCGAAGAGAGACGAAGCTTTCCTCCTCCGAGCCGGTCGGCGGTTAACGAATCACAGTTGACGATTCTGCAATCCCCAACTTGATAGCATGACATCGGCTACCTGGAAAAATTTTAAATATGGCCTCCCTTTGAGCACAAGGAAAAAAAAATCCACATTGATGTATTAGTAAAGGAGGTTATTGCTCAGAGAACATTAGCATCACGCTTATTGCTAACAACGCATGAACTGTAGTCCCTGAGAGCCGTTTTTGTGATAAAAGAGCTACAACGAGAGTCCCACAGAGCCAATACTGGACGGCGCAGCACCTCCTAGCCCAGACCGTTCTCCTCATCCACCGGCTAATCCCCAGAACACTTCAAATCAATACAGGAGATTAAGCGGGCCCGGCGGTGCAAATCGGCGCTAGCTGCATCTGTAACAACCATCGCAAGAGGCGTGGTGGGGGTTGAGGTTGACCTGTGAGACGACGTCGAAAGAAAACGGCCTTGGGCGCGAGACTGGAACGGCTGGAAACCTCGGCCGCCGCCAACCTCCCTCTGGTGGTAATAATAATCCCCGGGATTACACCGGATTGAAGAATGCAAACTGGCAAATTGGGTGAGCCAATTATTTCTCCCCGACTCATGCTGACAGGGCGCCGCTTCCTGCACCGTTGACCTTCGCGGGATATGAGAAATGTCACCCGGCGAGGGTCCGTCTCACGAACCAGCCCCGCCCCTCCTCCCGATCCTGGCGGATATTTACAGTTGGCTGTAAATATGCTGATTACCGACCTTCAGTTTGGGAACAATGGCCACTCTCATTGAACGGCGGTGCCGTCGGTTAAGATCACAAGTGACGGTAAGCTGCTAGTTAGCGCCGCATCACACATGACGGCCCTTCCACTGAAATACATTTTGCTTTCTGACCGGGTTCTCACTCGGCTCTCCGCGTTTATTTTAATTCTTAAATCACCCTATCGGAAAAATCCGAAGGCGAGTTGTTTTCGTCGAAGTTCCAAGCTAGCTCAGAGGTTAGCGTGGGAGGGTTAGGTCGTGTGCTGAGGTCGGATGATTTTCTTTTCCCTTTCAGCAAATTATCGCGGAGAACAAAGTCCCGACCCCTGACGCCACGCTCAATTATACGTCCCTGAAGTGTGTGTGTGCATGAGTGTGTGCTGTCCGAGGTTTCCGAACGAAGAAGCAAAGATACTGTGGGATCATGACACCGAGGGTGCAACCCTTCTCTTCCTCACTGTGCAGGAGCATTTGACCATGTGACCATAGGACTGGGTGGGCGTGGCGATGCCATGTTGGCCACCAACGACAAGTTGCTCCGCCTCCATCAACACACACACTGTCCCCGCGGGGGGGGAGGGGGGAATCTGCTCGCCGCTCAGTGCAGGGCAGCATGTCCTTTCTAGGTGTGTTTGTGTGTGTGTGCATATCAACACCACTTGCTGAACACGGATCCATCAGCAAACGCCTCCGGGAGCTGATTTTTCCACTGAAAACCTTTGTTTACTCCGCTCCTCTCTCTCTGCCCGGACGCCAAAATCCGGAATAAAAGGAGGGATTATGTAAACGCCGGTCGTCTCGTCTGAGTCACCGCCGGTTATTACATGGCGTTCTCTCGGCAACGAGCCGGCGGGGACGTCGGTTGCCCCGGGTTTCGTCTCCCCCGGCGGCGCGGCTCGCTTTCAGCTAAGAGGGACGAAGCACTTGATCCGCCACGCGTCTGATTAAAGCTGGCCAAGGGGCGGTGTGTGTGTGTGAGTGTGTGTGTGTGGGGGGGTAATTAGGGAGGGCTGTGATCGACCAGGGGCCTGGATAATTCCTGGATTTCACCCTTTACAGCTCCATTTACACTGAATAATCCGGATTATACGGCCTGGAATTTCTATTCCTGTTTATTTTTTTTGGGTCAATCGTTAGGAAAGAAGAGACAAATTAAGGATTGAAAGTCATATTTTAGTCAGATCTTCATTCTGTCATCCAATTCCAGCTGTCATCGGGCGAGAGGCCAGGTCACACCAAGAAACGTGCAACCAGGTTTTTCACGAGCTCTCAGTGTGTGTGTGTGTGTGTGTGTGTCAAACTCAAGGCCCAGGGGCCAAATATGTCCCTTTATGTACATAAAATGTTATGTGGCCGCGAGAACATCTTATAAGGTCTGATTGTCTTGAAATGATCCCAAAATGTCCAGGGAGAGAAAAGTTGATGCAGATGGAAGGCCGTTTCAAGAAAGACGGCGATGCATATGTAACATTTTGGATTTGAGGGAGTAATAAATTCAGAATATTTAACATTAAGGACTAGTTTATTTTAGTTTCATTTATTTTACATTAAGTTACCGTTACATGCGGCTCTTTGAGGGCAACCATTATGCTGATGTGGCCGTCTGTGAAAATGACTTTTGACACCCCTGCTCTAAAGCGTGACTAGCATTGCGATGCTATCCGCCTCTGAAATGAATAGACGACCAAACCGATGGGAAACAGTTCCTGTCCCACCTGCTGCTGCAGAAGCTTATTAAACTACTGACTTAATAGTCCAGCATGTCTTCGTTGAAAGACGTCTCGTCCAGATATCGATTCTTCTGCCTCTCCTCTGTCTCCTCATCCATCCCTAGGGATCTGCAGTGGTTGGTGTTTGTTTGTTTGTTTTTGGAGAAGGTCATGGGGAGAAGGTCTGGGGGGCCAGGCCATTAGCAGGCAGCTCCTGGTGACTCACTGTTCATTATAATACAGACACACACACACACACACACACCACGTCCACCTTCGGAGGATGAATTTCAGAAGCAGACCATCGTCACGCCAACAGCGTCGCACGTAACCTGCCACCAGTTGTCCATCCTCCTGACGGCAGGGGGGTTTATTTTCACCGACAGCTACTTCCTGCTAACGTCAGCGCTTCTCAACGGAGCGGCATGCGAACAATTCCGACACCATCCCATCATATCCAGGGATTCAAGGGTAAAATTGAATATTACAAAAGGCTCAGATACTTGAAGGAAAAAGCAGAAGAACCCTGAAAATGCTGCTTAAGTTGGAGGTGACCTCAAAGAAAAACAGCGTCTGTTTTCCCGCAGACACCGAACGCAGCGCAGGATCAGCCCAGACGCTTCCCGGCATCAAAAGGAAAACGTCGAGGAAGGTCTCTGCTCAGATCTTTTGACGACTGTGACGCCCCGGGTGACTCCGAGTACTCGCACGCGATACTCCAGTATTACGGTCGCTGTTCACAGTCGTTATCGGCCACACACACACACACACACACAATCTGGTACGATAACGGTCGGGTAGAACTGAAAAACAAATCCACCCCTGCAGTACGAGGGGAAGGGAGGTGGTGAGGGGGGGCGCCGACGAACCTGGAATGGACGCCATCTGTCGAAAAACGCGTCTTTACGCCGCCATGGAGCGCCGGACTCCTCGCCGCTACAAGCCGGATTATAATTTTAAGCCGGAATATGCCGCCGGCCCACATTTTTAAAGTCCTGTACCCCCCTGGGGATGGCAGAGCTGTCTGGGGGTGACGGAGGGGGAGGCAGAGTGTGTGTGTGTGTGTGTGTGTGTGTATGGGGGGGGGGACAGACTTATGACACACACACACACGCATCTTTCAGATTGCTTTCCAGCAGTGACATGCAGTCAGGGGAGGCAGGAGAAGCCTTGCCTCACTTGCCAATCTTGGAAAGAAAAAAATGCAAAGTGGAAAAATAATGAAATGGTTGTATTTATCAGTGATTTGCACTATAAAGATATTTTTCATTTAACTTTACCAGGTTTATTTAAGGGACCCGGATTTTCACATTTACTGTTCAAATACTGAGAAGAGATGTGTGGTGAAGCTGTGAAGTGTTGAGCCTCAATGTAGATTGCGCAATGACGGCTGACTGCTGGCATGCTTTGCACTAAGACCGTATTGCTGTGTCTCTGGATGCTGCTATTAAAATGTTTAAACACTTTTGCTTTATGAACTACTTTTCCAATGTACGGTGTTTTTTGTCAGCAACTGGATGTGTTTTACTACTGTACTTTTTGCACTATATGGTGCACTTGAAATCCGTGAATTTTCCCAAAAATTGGCCATGCACCTTCAAATCCAGTGTGCCTTAAGTATGAATTATTGTGCTTACTGACCTCCAACCAATTTTATGTGGCACACTGCGCTCAAAAATCTGTCAAAATGTTTTAAGTGCGACTTTGCCAAGTGACGAAGCCGCTCCGCTTGATTGACGGCCGGACCGTTCCCACCTGACATGGAGACGTTGTTCTAAAGTTGGTTGAATGTGGTTTGCAATGTTGGACAATGTTAGATAACTCATATGTAGAGCTGGAATAAATGTTCTCTCTAATATTTCATGTCTCTGAGCATACAGACAACCTCCCTGAGCACACCGAGGACCCCTGTGAACAACATTAGACGTGCACACTGTGGCCACACACCAGTATCACACCTGGGATCATAGCTTCCATTTAGTCCATATTTTCCATCAGAAAACTCGCTTACTACTTTAGTTTTGCTGCATGTTTTGCAGAGCAGACCTTCCTCACTCGAAAAAAGAAAAAAATCTCACCCAGTTTCACCGCTTGTTCTTCTATTTGCATGAACTCCAACAGCCATTCCAACTTAAAAGAACCGCATTTCTTATTTGGCCGGATCACATTCACAGTCCGCTTGTTTCGGCATGATAAGGGGTTAGCATGTTAGCATTAGCGTCTCTTAACTCCACCACACTGTTATCATTGTTATATAGTGTGTACGGGCAGAGCACGTGCGCAAGTATTGTCAATGCCGTGATTGGCTGCCTAGCGTAATTGCATTGTATCGTATGATCGGATGGACATCTGTCACTCACAGTGTTACACAGCAAAATGATACAGAAAAAAATGTTGTATATCTAATTCATTTGCAGCGCACTCACTGTGCTCGATCGGTTTTCTCGTGCGGGGAGAGTGCGCAAGCAGTGCGCATTTGCGTAGCTTAGAGGGAACATTGGCTGGAATACAACGTTGTTCCAACCTCACACTAACGTCAAGTGTCTGCTATCGCCAGCAGCAACGATAAACCAATCAGAGAACTACGTAGTACACTTACCTGCACATAATATTACTCTATATTTGTGTGTATCAGGACCCCCAAAAATGGCACCTATTAAGAGACATGCTTACGAAGCGGAATTCAAACTCAAGGTGATCAGTCACGCCGTGGATGATGGGAATAGAGCAGCCGTGAAAGAATTCAACATGAATGAATCGATGGTACGGAAGTGGAGGAAGCAAGCAGATGTTGCCCAGCGAAAAATGAGAGATGGTCATAGTTAGAGGACAAAATTGAACACTGGGTTAATAAACCAGTGAAGGAGTTGAATAAAGTTTGACGAAACTATTTTGTTTCACTTAATATATTGTATGTTTTATCATGCGCTTTATAATACCGTGCACCTTATGTATGAAAATAGAGCCGTTCATTCTTATTGCGCCTTCTAATGCAGCGCGCCTTATGGTCCGCTAAATACGGTAGTTTTTTGCGCTGAGCGACCATAAAACATTTGAAAAGAGCCACCAAGTAAGGCACGCAGTTCTCTTGTAGGGGGCGCTCGTGATTCCAGGGATTCTTCTTGTGACTCCTTGACTGCAGAATACAGTGATGGCAAGCTAGAGTTAGCAAGTCAAGTGTAACCATCCATTTATTTTTTCCTCTCCTCACTTTCAAAACGGAGGATTACATGTCCAAACTCTTTTCAGAATAGGACTTCACTTGTAGGCAGGTAAAACCATAACTTTTTGATAAAAACGGGCCTTTTTGTGTTCTCCAGTTTCTAAGAGTGAAGAAAGCCGATATGAGATTTAAACAGATTTTAGTTTGTAAATCTGATTGTGATGAAGTCACTGCTTTCTAGCCATACGGAAACGGTGAAGGTGGGGGAAGGTGCCTGCTGGATTCGCGCGTGCTGTTTTTTTAAAAAGACCAAGGCCCTGAAATAAACATCAAAGAGCCACTGCGGTTAATTTCATTACGGTTTAAAGTGAAATATAAAATGACTCTAGGGCTCGGGCTGGACCGCTGCTGCACGGGGCCGTTAGCTCGCCGGCTAATGAGGTTGGGAGGTGGAGGGGATGGAGGTAGAGGTGGAGTGGAAGCAGAGAAGCACTTGGTCAGGGTTAACTGGAAGATCTGAGGACCCTGAGAGTCCTCGCCGCTCGTGCTTTGAATAATGAAGACTATCATGCAGATGTGGCCACGCGCTCCACTGGGCTAATGAGCGCCGCCCGCAAACACACACGCACATTCGGCATCATAAGTCAAGCCGCTTAATTGTGTTTATCTGACTTTTATGGGGGATGAAGGAGGAGACGGCTGTATTAGCCGCCGCTAGCATGGCATGCACAGCTCTGGAACTATTTTGGCTGATGTTTCCTTTTGGGTTTGTCATCATGAGATTGTGAAAAGTTGTATGTCTCTATATGACCTGTGAATGAGACGATGAATGGTTTCCTGTGTCTATATAACATACATGATGGGGTGAACTGTTGTCTAAATATGACATTTGAATAAAAGGGTGAATGTTTCAGTCTCAATATGACATGTGTATGAGAGGGTGAATAGTTGTATTTTCTATATGTGGCCCTGTGATTGACAGGTGAGAAGTCCAGGATGAACCCCTCATGTAGCCTCTGCAGCCTGAGTGAATGAATGAATGAATGAGTGAGTCACCTGTCACGTGAATCAGCTCGCTCTGCTAACGTTAGCTAGTTGGCCAAAAAGCGCCTCTCGAAGCTGCCACCTGGACCGATCGAGCCTTTCTCGGGATATTTTGTCCCCCCCCCCCCCCCGGTCTGTTTTCCAGACAACACCATCCATCTGCACATTTCCTGCTTCCATCGAGCGGGCGCATTGATTGGTCCATGTCTGGAGGCGACCCGGTGGGATCGGCCATGTTTTTGAGATGTCCTTGACGCAGCGTTGCAACCTCAGACGGGCTGAATTTTCACTCTTTTGCCTCCCTTTTCCCAGGAAAGTGGTACTGTAGATAAATGCCGGCGTGTTGCAGAGGCGCAGAGTAGACAGAGCCAGTGTCTGGAAGTGAGTTAACCACTTCCTCTTTCTGGATAATCAGTCACAGGTTGTTTCATCCAGACGCCTCTCAGGAACCGGCTAACACCTGGAGGCTCCGACGAGCGTTTCCGCTCACCTGTGTGGGGCGTCGCCGGCCATTTTTACTTGAAACAGCACAGGAAGTCACACACACACGGGAGACGGAAAGCCTCATAACTGAAGATGAACCCATCATTTCTGGTTCTTACATGCCACGCTTCACCCGCTTCCTTTGACTGCGGGGGGCGGGGGGTGGAGGCGAGGGGGCTGTGACTTTGTTAACTTGATGTGCTAATTAGCCATGAAACAGTGATTGTGCAGCAGCTACACACACACACACACACACACACACACACACACACACACACAGACAAGCAAACGGCGGGAGATGGGGCACGGTTCCACAGAGGCGGATGCTAACAGGGCTAGCCTTTGTAAGTGAAGCGCCGCAGCGGGTGATGGCGGCGCGAGAAGCTCATCAGGCTTCAGATGAGGAGCTCTCGGCCGCAGCGTTGAACCCACGCCACGCAGAGAACCCGCTCTGCCGGGGCGTTTGCAGATCTGAGGGAACTGAAGCTTAAACACACTTTAGACACGTCGGGAAAACACACCGGGAACATAAAAGCACTTCCTGCGGTTTGTACGAGTCTTTTCGGCCCTCGAGTGACCAGAATCAGTTCCTAGGAGGTCTCGGAAGGAACATAAATTCCAGATAACAAAATGCAGGCAGGTCCCCGAAATCTCCTATCAGGAGCAAGTAAGCCAACTCCATATGCCATATTCCTGGGTAAGGACACACACACACACACACACACACCTGCAAACACAGCAACGCTGATTTCTGTCCCCTCAGCCTTATTCAAGTGATTTCCCAGAGGAGCTGAAGGAGCACTAAGCTGTTGACACGTCCCCTTTTTTTTCACTGGGATGGGCTTCAGCTCGGGGTGATTAGCGGAGGAGGCTGGAGGAGAGTGTGTGTGTGTGTGTGTTCAGGGGGGCATCGGGGTATCAAACAGCAAAACGTGTGGGAAACGACGCAAAACGACACTCATCAGCGCCACTTCGCCAGTGTGACATTTTACATAAAGTTGAAAGGCCGCCGCTAACGCTTGTCAGCGCTCTTAGGACAATCAACTCCATGTTTACTCTCCTGTTGATAAATGGCCATTAAAAATGAAAGCACCTTTTGGCAGCTAAAGATCAGGTTGGACAGGGAGATTCAGGCGTCCCTTCCCCCGGGAGGACGTTTTAATCCGCCTTGAAGTATTGCGTATCACTCATGTAGTCGCAAACCCTGTGTGATTTTCTTATCATTTTAAGCACGTGGAGGCTGAATAATTGCCTCAAACGGATAAGACGGGATTTTAACGAGCCCGACCAGATCTGCGCACCTTTTCTGTTCAAACGCAGCTGTGCCGCTTTCACTTCCGATCAATGGTCACGTGAAGCTGCAGGTAGCGATCGGCGGTTTTAGCATTTTAGCACAACAACACTACTGTTGGTGTATTCCACGTGTCAAAGTCAAGGCCCGCGGGCCAAATGTGGTCCGCCACATCTCTTTTATGGGGCCCGCGAAAACGTCTTAAAAGGTCTGATTGTCTTTAAATAGATAAATCAAACATGTGCATTGACAATAACCTCAATTTCCCACAATTCATCCTGATCACGGTACCCGCATAGTGACGGCATCCTGCCATTAGATTGCATTGCATCCACATTAATGCCATTTTGATTTTGACACCCCTGGTGTCATTAATTCATTTGTTCCTTAGCCTCTCATTCACGTCATGTAGATATACAAGTGTTCATGTCATGTAAACATACAAGCATTCATTCTCACCCACACGTCTGGGTGATTTAGAGTTGCCAATGAACCTACTTCCTGTTTTTTGACTGTCTAAGGAAAGCGGAGAACCTGGAGGAACTCCACACAGAAAGGCCCTCTGTGGGACCCCCAACCAGGGATGCTCTAGCCGCAAAGTGCCAACCCCTGTGCCGCCCGCTAGCTACTCCTGGTTAATAAAAAGACCCAAAAACATCGGCACTAACTGCTCCTCCATGCACGTCTGAGATAAAAACCCCTGATCAGAGACTCGGGAGCTGATCAGTAATCGATCAGTAATCAGCCTCATTGCTAAATTAGAGCTAGATCTGCAGGTTAACTCAATTTAGGGATTAGCCATCAAGTTAAGGGGACGGATTTGGGGTAAGACTTCCATATTGGAAAATACACACAGATGCGCACACACACGTAGATGGGTGAGATGTTTTCAGTCCTGAGCGGCCATATTGAATTCTTCTTTCTTTCTCTTTTCCTAATTAACCAAAAAGACATAACACGGTTATTATTTCTTTGACATTGTAGAAAAAGCAAATACAGAGATGGAGAAAACTACACCGCCGCTCATGGGTATTTGCACTGCGGTTTCTAGAAAAAAATACTACACCCCTATTATAAACTCACACAGTGACTCAGTGTCTCAAGAGCAAATACTGCAGTCATTGGATCCAATGCCACGCTTTATCAGACATGCAGTAATAAAACTCCCATATATTTACATATATAAAAACGAGCTTGACGTTTTTAAATTACAAATGTTTGGACCTGCATTGTGCAGGAAGTAGAGTTGGTGCCATCCGTTACAATATGTCTGTGTATTTATTTACTGTAATTTGCAGACTAGCTGCTACTTTTTTCACATGCTTAAGAAATTATGCTGCTAATTCATGGATTTCTTTGGGCAAACAAGCTTCATGCTGCCAAAACATTTAGCCTCATCACATCGGACCAATGAAATTACTGTGAAATTCAGAGGCCCTTCAATTCCGACACAGAAGAAGAACACTATAATGGTTTTAGTGTGCAGGAGGAAGAAGAAGATAGCGGTCAGCTAGCCGGTGCCGCTCATATTCAGGCGCGCTCAATAGTCCGGAAATCACGGTATATTCCATTTATTCATACGTTCATTCATTATCTATATGGCTAATCGGACAGGGTCGTGAGGGCAGAGCCAATCACCGATGTTGATATTGCGGTTCACCTTTTGCAGTCAAATTTTATATGATTTTTTGCAGTGTCAGTGTAAGTTTACATATATATTATTTCAATTATCTTTTATGGTAAATTAAGCATTTTCTAGGGCAGTGACCAACCACTGCGCGGTGTTCTATATCCCAGGATATGATTTGCTCAGTGACTGTAGCATTATTCTACGCATTTCCTGCACACTGCATTACACGGCAATGTTGGGTTTTTGTGAATTATCCCTGGAAGCTTAACATTTTTCACAATCCCCTAATAGGACGCCCAAACATTCTGCGCCTTCTGCAGGTATCTGGCACTCAACCCCAAGCGGCAGAGGAAGATGCTAGCCGTTGTATATAAAATGCGCAACTTCTCCACACGTTAGAGCGAGAGAGATGCTTCCATCACTGTGGAAGAGGTAAACAAGGGCGAGGGGAGGGTCATAAACCTTTAAGATATCTATAAATAATGAGGTGAGATGTTCTTTAATGATCCCATGCTTGGGAAATTGTTCAGCAGCAAGACATACAAGGACAAGACAGTGACAAGCTAGATAAAAATTAAAAAAAAAAAAAAAAGGAACTAATAAAAATAAATACATAAAAAATTAAATGAATAATTGTGAATATAATTAAATAAAAATAAATAGAACAAAAACTGATTGTAAAAGAATAAAGTATAATTCGTTAAAAAAGAATGTGGACTCTACTTTGTGCCTACTTTCACTATGAAACATGCGTGTTTAAATATATGGAAAACACATTCATATATTTGGGGAAAAATTGATTTAAATGATTAATTACACATTGTTTTGTTTTTTTTCCTCAAAATAAGATAATATATGTATTTTTAATTTTTTTTTCATTGATTTATTTATTTTTTATACACGAAAACAATTCGGGCCGCCGTTGGGCTCGCGGGCCGCCGCTTGGAAGCCGCCGCGTGCCGCAGTTCGACCGACAGGTGCGTGAGGCGGCACGCGGGGGTGCGGGTGTCTGTCGCGGCACGCGTGCAATAAACGGGGGGGTAGGGGGGGGTATCCGGTGCGGCTGCGCGCGAGGAACCGGAACTCCGCTTCAAAGGGAAATAAATGTAGCGCGTGCGGTGGGAAAGCCACCCGCAAACACACGCGCACTTTAAATGGACTTAAAAGTTTCACTCACCGGAACGTGCGCCGCAGCCCCCCCTTCTTCCTCCTCCTCCTGCCGTGGGTGTGTGTGAGGGGTTCCCCGGTAGCGTCCCGTCACGCCACGCCACGCCACGCCGCGCCGCGCCGCTCTCCCGCGTGTGTCCGCCCGCCCTCGGACGAGCGCCGGGATCCGCCGCTGACCCACGGCACGCGCGTTCCGTGGGGTTTCACTGCCTTTTCACGCCCTCCCTTTCTCTCTCTCTCTCTCCCTCTCTCTTCCGGCAAACACGGCCGGGCCAGCCCACAGCCCACGGCCTCCTCCCCCTCTCCTCCTCTTCTTCCTCTTCCTCCTCTTCCTCCCGACGCCGCGCGCACGTGGACACGCGCGCGGCTTTGTCTTGCGTCGTCCGCGCGCGCCCGACCGCAACTTTTAAGGCTCGAGGAGCGAGGTGAGCGTGGCCGCGCGCGCGCGCCTCTATTCGCCCGCCTGAAAAAAAACAAAATTTAAATATGATTCATTAAAAAAATAAATAAAAGAAATTAAATAAAAAATAAATAAATAAGTTAGCTCGCGCGCGCGCGATCGGGCACGGATCCCCGGCTCGCGAGGACCCCCGGCGCGGCGCGAGGAAACACCAGCTTGGTGACCCGCCGCAGGAACAGCGCCCCCTAGCGGCCGAGACAGGAAACGCCAGCACAGGACCCTGTCCACTCTGGTAGCAGGAAACTACCATAATAATAATAATAATAATAACAATACATGAATGAATGAATGACTGATTAAGGCGCCGTTTTCAACACTCAAGGACAGACATTTAACCATAATCAAGATGAAGATCTAACACACACTGAAAATATAAATAATATTGGTGGCGGGCTTTGCATTTTACACTTAGGCCTTCAGTAGCTCCCAATCAATCCACCCCCCAATGATTAGTTTATGGCTATGAAAAAACATTTTATGCAGAAATGCAGTATAAAGAGAGGTGCATCAAAGATAGATAACTCTTGTAGCCACAATAAATGCCTTTATAGAAAACAGCTGAAATGCATAAAAAGCACCAATAATAACCCTATAAACTTGCAGTGTTATTTAGGAAAATAGCAGCATTTTACTCACTGAAAATTTTACAAATCATTTGTAGACAAAATCCATACTCCTTTCTTTCCTCAAAAAGAGTTCAATTATTCTGTCGTACAGATTATCCGTGCGGACAAATGTCGGACAAATCCTTTTCCTGGTTGTGACAGGTTCACCAGCTTAGGAGTTGCCCGACCTTTCTTTAGTATGTCCAGCTTTTCTTCTGAACTCCATCGAGAAAATGGCTTTAACAATATATTAGCAACTAAATTAGTTTCTTCTCCTCCTGAGGTCATTGTGGGTTGAAAAAAACAATATTAAACAAAAACAACTATATTTCTGTTCGCAGCTCACTCGTACACTAGTCCACTGTCTGACCATCCAATCAGAGGGTGTGAATATGCTGACGTTGCTGTAGCCTGCTAGAAGGCTTTGTATGTCACCAACTCAAAATCTGATTTGTTGGAGTAAAAGTGTCATCAACGCTTATTTTTTTTTTTGTGTAAAGGGCTTGCAGAGCTCATTGTGCAGGCCCCCTCCCAGGCAGATTCCTTTGACTTTGACCCTGCAACAGATGATGGCTGAAATGTGATTGGTTAAATGCCTTAATATGAAAATGCATGTCTGGAAGCGGCACAACCTGGAGAAAAGCTATGAAAGGAAGTGAACAGACCATTTGGAATTATTTAATAAGTATTCATGGACAAAATATTATTAACATCTGGGATTCAGGTATTTTTTTTGGGCCAGCAGAGAACGCCTTGCAGGCCCTGACGGTCCACCACATTATATACATATATATATATATATATATATATATATATACAGATATACACATGCACATACACATGTACACATATATAAATTTATATTAATCTATTCTCACACGAACACATATGTACACCTTAACACATATCTCCAGTAAGTATCAGAGGAAATATGGAGTATTTTTGGTGTTCATATACATAACATAAATAACTACAAGTGACAGAGCATTTTAGTGGTACTTGTATCTGAAGGTTTTTAACAGGAAAATGAAATACTTTCTGTACTCATTGACATTGCAATGCTCCCAGTATACTGTAATGCAGTATTTACATGTGCTTGTAAATACTGCATGTTGAGCAGCTCAGTGATGTGCAGAAAAAGGATGATCCTTTTTTTAATATCCTTTTATATAGTAACAATTATTTTAATACTACTTGCATCTTTTATTTTTTTCTCTCAAGATAATAAAAAAAGTAATGGAAAGAAATAAAATATTTTTGTTAAAGATTTAATATAATATAATATAATATAATATAATATAATATAATATAATATAATATAATATAATATTGCATTAAAGCATATTATGTTATATTATATTATATTATCCTCAATTCATGCCACAGTTAAGAATGAATGAACATGTGAATGAATCTATACCACTATTAAATGGAAATGAGCCTGATAATAACAAAAGATCTGATTGGTCCACCTCTGCTGAGGTACAGCCAAGTGTGACGTCAGGCGAGTGTGTCAGGGAGTCGGGACGTAAAACCCACGCTGAATGACTCACTGGCAGCGAGGCGGCAAACAGAAATCGTCAGTGACGTCACGAAGGGTATGTGCACCTGTGTGTGTGTGTGTGTGTGTGTGTGTGTGTGTGTGAGTTAATTTTCAAGGCCCATTCAAATAAAAAAAAACTTAGAAAAATTAGATTAAACCTTCGAGTCACTTCAATGACAATTTTATTTTAGACGAAGCCTGGTTCGTCATCACAGTGGTAAAGATGACAAAGAAGATGACGCTAATGAAGATGATGATGACGTTGAATGTGGTGATGACAATGCCGGCCATGATGACGATGATTGCGATGATCAAGATGATGTGACATTGATGAGAACGGTGAAGATGCCGATGATGGCGACAACGTGATAATAATGATTGTGATGACGATGATGAAAATGGAGTTGATGACAATGGTTAGAATGATGCAGATGGGATGATGATAATGGTGACGATGACAATGGTGCTGATATCATGATGATGACGATGGAGATTTTTTGTCTATCTATCTATCTATCTATCTATCTATCTATCTATCTATCTATCTATGGATTTATAGTCCCATGTATCCCAGCAGCAGCAGCTGATGGTTTGTGGACATCCACCCAAAAGTCACCACCTGTCAATCAAATGGCAGCGCCGTTGGTCATCCTGAAGCTCTGTCATGCCGCTCGGTAATAACACCTTGACGACTGTGACTGTGCACAAGCCGATGCTGCGCCACTATATTTCTCTGCTTCGCCCGAGCAGTTTTTAATAATTCAGTTCCTCCGACCTTTTTTTTATTCTCTCCATGTCTCGGCAGTTTTCCTTCCCTGCAACCGTCCTGGAATTCATCCCTTCATCCACTGACTTTTCTCTTTTTCCAGGCTTTTGCTAGGAGGTGACACTCTGTTTATAAACAAACACACTCTGCATGCTTTCATTGATTCATCACTGTGTGTGTTTGTGTGTGTGTGTGAGTGTTTGTACAGGTGTCTGCACACACACATTCATCATATAAGTCTGCCTCTCAGATGGAAGTCACACAACAACATAAGAATGAGGATGTTGACGCCCTGTCTTTAGAGAGAATCCCACACACACACACACACACACACAGACACACACACAAACACTGTTAATGTGTTAAAACAGTGTTATAACAGTGTAGAAAAGCTGTGTTGGCGCTGAAGCTGCCGTTGACGGGTTCACACCAAGTTCATTTCAGTTCCTTGGCAACCATCTGAGCCTGGAGGTGACACCTGAGGACAAGGGAGGCCCGGGAGCACCATCCTCCCCCCAAAACACACACACACACACACACACACACACACATGCCTCCATATCCCAAGATGGCGTCTGCAAGACATAGCGCAAGGCTTTGTTTATAAAGGTGAAGGACTCCACCATTGCAGAAGGTCACAGAGGAAGAACGGGTGAGTCACGGATGGGGGAGGAGGAAGAATGCTGCTCTTATTCTGTTCGGCCTTCCATGCAGTAACATTCATGACGCCATCTCAACCTTGCTGAAAGGCCCCTGCTGGAAATCTACCCGGTAACAGGTGATGCTTTCTGCAATTTGATGTTTTTGTTTTTTAATTCAGCATAAGCGTCAAAGGTTTTTTTTTTTCCCCCTGGAGCTTTTTTTTCTTTATATTTTATTTCCCTCTTTTTAGCAGGGCGTGAAATTTACAGGTACTGATCAGATCGATTGAAGACAATATAGATAAAAAATGATGCCATATACAAGAAGGGTCAGAGCCGCCTGTTCTTTCACAGGAGACTCAGGTCTTTCTTACCTGTGGCCATCAAACTTTATAACTCCCCTTTCTGCAAAAAGGAAACCTGACAGCAATAAAAATCAAGGTTTTATGTGAATGGATGTCATGTTGGAGCCATCAGGCAAAACAATTTACTTCTGTGTTAATAAAGCCCTATTTGTGTGAGAGAGTGAATGTTTGATTGTTTCCACGTGACAGGATAATGACAGTGTCTAAAAGTTGTGTTTTTACAGTCATTAAAGAGTTAATTCTGGGACGCGCTCCTTGGAAAAGATGCACAGAAAAAACACACAAATAAAGTGTGCACACACACACAACAGATTTTTACCTCTGTTTACCTCTATTTAAAGTTTTCTCTGTGTGTTTAACATGCTGACACTCCAGCCTGAGGATGCATGCATTCGCGCATGCGCGTACCCTCCCAAGCGGCGGTTCGACAGCGCCCCCTGCTGGACGATCGGCGTCAGCGCACAAACGAAGTTCTACACAGACCGGAAGTGCAGGAAGTACTTCCGGAAGACGCTTCTGACTACTTTATTACACATCTATGCCTCCCAAATCATTGCTCAGCTGCTTTCAAAAGTTAAAAAAAATGTCATATCAGAGTACTCCAACTATAAAAGTACACTTCTACCTGCCGTATTTCCTACATACAGAGTAAAGTTTTGTTTAAATGACATGAAATGAAAGGGAAAACTGCAAATCTAAACTTGCCCCCCCCCCCCCCCCCCCCACACACACACACACACACACTTTATTACACATCTATTACACCCAGACAGATAAATATACTGTTTTGGGTACTTTTACTTTGAAGTACACTCAAACTTTGACTACATTCTACATACGGAGCAAAATATTTTGTTTAAATGACAAATGCAAGAAAATTGCTAGTTTGAACTCCCAATTGGGCTGATATTCAAAGTTCTAATAAACAGATAAAAAGTGGACAGAGGGAGAAGAAGATGATGATGAACAAACACCTCTGAATAAATAACAAGATAAATAATCTTTATTTCCACGTCTTTTGTCATTTTTATAAAATTATGTGTCCACAATTCATATTAACAAGGCGATACAGAGAAACCCCTGGAGGTGGAACCCAGGCTCCGGAGACCCCGTGACCTTCCTCGCTCCTCTTCTGCACACCGATAAGGGCCTGTGCATGTGTGTGAGTGACTATGTATGTGTGTGTGTGTGTGTGTGTGTGTGTGTGTGTGTGTGTGTGTGTGTGTGTGTGGTCTCCGGAGCCTGCATCCTCCCCCAGCCGTAAAACTTCATTACCCAGGATCCACCACCGCCCGGCATGAACCCCCTCCGCTGAACGCTTCCCGCCGAGAGGAAAACCAGAATGGAAGCCCCCCCCCCTTCGGTGGCGCCGAGAGGACTCCCCCAGGAAAAAACAACAGCAACAACATCCGAAACCGGCGGTGAAAAAAAACACACGCGAAGAACAAAACAAAAAGGTCAGGTTTTTTTAAAAAAAAAAAGAAGAATCTATTGATTATTTATCAGTGGTGATTAGTTTTTAAGGTTCCATGCAATGGGGCTCTGCTCTTCTGTACAGGGTTCAGTAGTAAAAAAAAAAAAAAAAAAAAAAGAGTAAGGAAAATGAATAATAAGATCCCCCATCGGGGTTGGGGGGGGAGGGGAGCTGTTCAAAGCTGATCGTTTGGATGGATCTGCGAGGGCGGACATCACCGATAGCCCGGGATCAATGGCGATTTCAATGGGGGCTATCAATCATCCGATCCATAAGGGCAATGGCTGTTATTACACTGTTATTATGCATTTTTAAAGCACTTACACCCAGGGGGAGAGGGTTATTTAAAGTTTCTAGAGGGAATATTGGTGTCCACGTGGTGTTCGCCGTGCGGTGTGTGTGTGTGTGTGTGCCGTGGGGGGGGATGCACGGGAGTAAGGAGAAGAGCAAGTGGTGAGCAGCGGAAAAAATGCTGAAATATCTAACAAATTAAATTTCTTTATTATTCAAGTAAAGGCTAGAAGCACGTGCGCACACGCTCACACACATCCACACACACACACACGCACACACAGTAAGGCTGGTGCAGGACTACGTTCTAGGTAAAAGGTGTGACATTGAGCTTGATTGGCAGCTCAGCAGTGTGGGAGGGGGCGGGGCCAAGCGGGCAGACGGACCAATGAACTACAAGACTGCGCTTTGGTTCCTGTTTTCACGCGGGGAAAAAAAAGTTTTTAAACATTTTTGCCATGCGTGGCTGTGTCTGTGTGTGTATGTGTGTGTGTGGGGGGGTGCACGGCCTGCTGCGTGCAGTGAGCAGTTCTCGCCACCAGGGGGCAGCACACAGGGAAGCAAAGCGGCCGTGTGATCGGAGAGGTGTGATGAAGAGGACGACGCCATTAGTGCAAACTGCAGAATCCTACCCCGAGATAGCACGCACGCACACACACACACACACACACACTCATATGCATGCGCGCACGCACGCAGACACACTCACATGCGCACACACACAGACCTCTACATTTGGTTTGTACAGTAAAGAAAAATACAGCAACTTTTAGAAAGCAAAGCCTAGAGAACATTTTCGTGTGTGTGTGTGTGTGTGTGTGTGGTGTGGTCTCGCAAAACACACCTGCGCCTGCACGCACACATTCACACACATACACACACTCACATGTGCACAGATAGTGTCACTCCTGCATTTCCAAATCGTACCCCAACCCTTTTTCTAGTGGTGGGTTTGTTTTATATGTGCTGACGTGCAGGGTGGGTGGGGTCCCTGGTGGAAAGAGGAAGGTGTGTGTGTGTTTGTGTGTGTGTGTGAGTGTGTGTGTGTGAGAGAGACAAGGGACAGGTCTCAGTTCAGCTGCCGTCTACTCCGGTACTTCTTCTCTTCTTCGCCTGCGGAGAAGAGGGGAGCGACAAAGGTGTTAAATGGCGGCGGCGGCGTGATGCATGACTAAGAAAAGAAGAAAGAAAAAAAAGGAAAACAAGGAAGTGGGGACATGCAGTACCTTTCTGCGGGAGAGGTAAGAATTTTAGGCTGCATTGGAAATGCAGAAGAAGAAGAGAAGACGTATAAACGTACACACAAGCTCATCGTGTGATCTTTGTTTGTCTTTTTTTTAATATGAAAACATCCAATGGAGCCATTTAATTATCTCATAACTTTGGCTGACTGATTAGGAAAATGACAGAAAAAAAACGAATAAATAAAAAAAATTAAAAAAAAATGAAAAAATTGGACGTACCCTCTAGATGGTTCCTGGAGATGTATTTGAGTGCTTCGTCCAGGAGGATGACGGGGATGGAAATCTTCAGGACCACGATCCACTGGGACCAGCGCAGGGGCGTCACCTGGAAGATCAGCTGAGGGGAGGCGGAGTCGCATATCAACACAAGAAAAATTCATACAGGGGGAGAAAAAAAAAAAAAAACATTGAAGGGTGAGGGTTTCCTTGGAGATCTAAGGGTGTTTCCTTGACGACCAGGGGGTTCACTTAACCGTAGCCAAAATAACCCGGAGGGACTTTTAGGTTTGGTTATTTTTCCAGGGGAACTTTTAGAGAGAGATGGCTGAACGCCTCCTTGGGGGACGTGGAAAACTGTGGCGGACTCAATGACCCATGCTTTAAACTTTAGATTTATGCTTAAACACATTCATTCGTTCAATCCTTAGCCAGCCAATCACAGAGATATCGCATTCATGCTTCCATCTTGGAGGCGTGCACGTCCGGTCCCATCCCGAATCGTAAAGGTATCTTGCGACGTGTTCAAGAAGCAAAAATAACAACATCTGTCAGGGCGTCGTTGGAGGCGGAAGGTTTTTTTTTTTTGCTTTCGTGCAGCATCGGCGACCCCGCGCTTATTAAACAACTGGGATGAAGAACTCACCGGCAGCGGCTCCACGTAGAGGATCAAGAAGTGGAGGGACAGTGAAAGAACGATGGCGCCCAGGAGCCAAATATTGACCCAGGGAGGCATCCGGAGCAGGGACTGGTTCTCAGACAGGCTGGGAGAAGGAAAGGGGAGGAGAAATTTCGCACATCATAATGTGGAAGCCGTGCTGCGTTCAGGGACTTATATGGAGAAGTGGATTTGCCGTTGGGAGTTTTTTTTTTTTATTTACCCTTGGAAACACTTACTTAGGCCTTGATTTAAGGCCTAACAAAAAGTCCCACTCCTTCTGAGCAACCCCCTTCTCTACCCCTCTCAGCTAAGCCCAGTAACAAGATGGGCTTCTGAAGTCGCCCCCTTCTCCTGAGAACAAAACTTAAAACGAACGCGGCGTCCTCCCACCTGTTGAGCGAGTTGAACATCTCGATGGTGACAAGCACGGACAGCGCCATGGTGGTCGGGTAGCGGGACTCAAATACCTCGCAGTCGATGCCCTGGAACATGGCGTTGGTCTCGGTGCACTGCATGAAGTGTCTCTGCAAAGACAGCCAGAGGGGGTTCAGGTGTGTGTGTGAGTGTGTGTGGGGGACCTCTCGTGACCCAGTTTGATGGAGCTCAGATCTGACACGACGTGGGAGGGGGGGGGGGCGGAACAGCTGCTGAATCCCGTCCTGGTTCCCACCCCGGCCGCTAACCCGACCACACAGGAGCTACTTCCTGTTCTATTCCTGGCCTCCGCTGGGACGCCGGGGCGTCTTCATCACCACACGCACTTAGAACCCGAGTGGGAAGGAGAACATACCGGCAGGCCCAGGTTGGGAACTTTTTAAAAAGAAACTTTTTTTTAGGCGTTTCGGGGGACGCCCTTACACAGACTCGTGGATTTGATTGGTTGAAATCCAAATAAAAACATTGTAATTCACAGATTGTCTTCGTTAAGGAGCCAATAACGCGGCGAGAGGTCGTTTATAAAAATGGCGCCGACTCACCAGCTGGTAGAAGGTCACCTGCGGACCGTCCTCGTCGAACAGGTACCACCAAGTAGCAGCGCTCACCGTCCCCAAACCCACGTAACCTGCGAGGGAGGGGGACCACACATGCGTCACGGCGCCATTTAGATCTCGACCCATCACAAACTGCTAGTAATGAGATGACACGTACTGAAATGAACCCATACTTGGGAAACCATTTAGCAGCAGACATACAAGGATGAGACATTCCAAAAATACAAGTAAAAAAATAAAAAAAAAGAACTAATTAAGATAAATAAATAAATAAAATCAAAAGTAAACTCCGAAGTGTAAAATAATAATTAAGGAAAAGAAAATCATTCATTCATTCTCTAATCAACTTAAGTGTGTGTGTGTGTGTGTGTGTGGGGGGGGGGGGGGGCAGGGAACCATCGCTGCTGTCATTGGCCGGGAGAAGGGGTTCACCCTGGATCCATCGCAGCGCCACAGACAACCATCAACCCTCTCGATCGCCAAAAGACATAAAATTATTCACATGCCGTATGGAGACACACAACCTGTCGCCCTTTTATTCACGCGTCTGGGCAAATCAGGGTCTCCAATGATCCTCCTGAGAAAATGGAGCGCTAACCGCTTGGTCCGAATTTAAATTAATTACCCACATTTTTCATTTCCTACCATGTTTGAGCATTGGTGGAGTCGGCCAGCGGGAATAAACACTTCATTTAAAGAATAAATAAATGAAAAAAGGCGCTGCCTTTTGTGACTTGAGTGACCTGGACTATCAGATGAGATTGTGCCAACCAATCAGCACCGACTTTTGTCCAAAAGGACTTGACCAAAGTCCACCTGGTCCACGGCTGTCTTCGTCAGATAAGACTTTCAGGAGAAATTAAAAGGAAAATAAAATAAAACCCAGTGAGGAGGTGTGTGTGCGTGTGTGTGTGTTTGTGCGTTGTTTAATGTTTGCCAGTGCCTGGAAGCGGCTGAAATAAATACAATTACAAAGCAGGAGCTATTTTCCAATTGATTAAAATGAAACCAATTTGGAATTATCTGTTGCTGGTTTGGCCGGAATTTTTTTTTTTTTTTTTTCCCAGATCAATTTTTTTTTAATTTTTTTCCTTCCATGCGGTCAGAGGAAACAGGATCTTTTAAAAATTCCCGCATGAAAAATGTAAGTGGCTGGAGTTATATAATCTCCAAAAAGATGAACTGCAAAACAATGACTGTTGTCAAGTTGCGCAAGTAATCCACAGCGGAAAATAAAGCTAACGTTTAATGTTTTCCACGTGTTTCTCTGGTGTGAACGCTTGGCGACGCGTTATCGCGCCATGTGCGCACACGCACACACACACACACACACACATCAAAATCGCATACATCCATGCAAAATGTTCACACACTCTCTGCAAAGTATTTCAAAGATTTCCCATTTGTTTGTTGTTTTTTTTAAATAAGAGCAAAATATGGTGATGCTGAGGCGTCACCATGGTAACAGAATCACACATCTACGTTGTAGGAACAGATTAAGAGTTTCTCATCCAAGGGATTGAACTGCGACTCCGCTCCGATTTTTTTTTTGTTGCAGAGGAGGGTGGAAATATGAGGGAATAAATTCCCCTGCAAAAAAAAAAAAAATAAAACTAAAAAAAATATTTTGACACATATCTGGATAGTTAATCAACAAATTCCCGGATGTCAAGGCAACGTTTCCACTCCGGTTTTACCTCCGATGGCCAGGTATCTGAAGAAGAGCCAGCCAGAGATCAGGGGCTCCTTGGGATTGCGTGGGGGTTTGTCCATGATGTCCAGGTCGGGAGGGTTGAAGCCCAGGGCGGTGGCGGGAAGCCCGTCCGTCACCAAGTTGACCCACAGCAGCTGCACGGGGATCAAGGCCTCGGGGAGGCCCAGGATGGCGGTGAGGAAAATGCTGTGGAGAAAGTAACAGGGGTCAGGCGGGGACGTCGACCACGAGGAGGAGGAGGAGGAGGAGACGTCCTCACCAGACGACCTCGCCCACGTTGGAGGAGATGAGGTATCTGATGAACTGCTTCATGTTGTTGTAGATGGCGCGGCCTTCCTCCACCGCCGCCACGATGGTGGAGAAGTTGTCGTCGGACAGCACCATCTCCGACGCCGATTTGGCCACCGCCGTGCCCGACCCCATGGCGATCCCGATCTCGGCCTTTTTCAGGGCCGGGGCGTCGTTCACGCCGTCTCCTGTCTGCCATGGAGAATGGGGAGTTGTTATGAACGCAGAAAAATTTAAACTCCTCCATCGTGGAAAACATGGCCGAAAAAAAATAAAATAAAAATATGGCGGATGTTGAAGGAAAAACCAACAGGGTATGACTGGGTCTTTTCGCGAGCCACCGGAACGGTTTCAGTGTCCCGACTGTCAGAGATTCCACGAGCCTGGAAGTCTGAGCGCCATTCTTCCAGGGGGACGTTTGCCTCATTTGGTGTTTGGAAGAGGGCAGTGGCGGCGGTCCAGGAACTCCCCGGGACGCCGGCCTCGGGTTCAGACGGGGCGACGGAAGATCCGACCCATTGCGATTTGCATTAAACGTCTGCGTATAGTGCGACTCCTCACCGCTCTATTTGTTTGCGGCGACGGGAGGCGGGATTTACCAGTGACGCTCCGAGTAACCGGGGTTTTCCGAGAAAGGTGAGGAAAAAAACTTGGGGCGAGTTTTATTTTCTAAAAACTATCTAAGGTGAGGCAGGTGATGTGTATCCGCGTGTCTCATAACAGCGATTAATCGAAAACAAATAAACCTGGCATCAAGTAAAAATCTGCCTCTGTATGCCGGATTGATTACCACTGATGTTAGCATTGCTAAGCTAGCAGCTAAAGTGGGACGCCCGCTCACCATGGCGGTGATCTCGTCGAACGACTGGAGGTACCCGACGATCTTGGACTTGTGCGCGGGTTCGACGCGGGCGAAGCACCGCGCTCGTTTCACCGCCTCGCGCTGGGCCTCCGGCGGCAGGTCGTCGAACTCGCGGCCGGTGTAGGCCTTCCCCGCCACGTCCTCGTCCTCGCCGAAGATGCCGATGCGGCGGCAGATGGCCACGGCCGTGCCCTTGTTGTCGCCGGTGATCATGATGACGCGGATGCCGGCCTCGTTGCAGAGCCGCACCGAGCCGATCACCTCCCTCCTCGGCGGGTCCAGCATCCCCACGCAGCCGACGAAGGTCAGTCCCAGCTGGGGAAGAGAGGAACCGGTTAACCTTTGACAGGAGAACCCACCTCTTCCCCCCGGGCGTCGCCTACCTCGTAGTTTATGAACTTGCTGGAGTTCTCTAAGTCCATGTCATCCTTCCGCGGCGGCGAGTCGTGGGTGGCCAGAGCCAGGCAGCGCAGCGTATCCTTCCCTGTCCCCCAATCGCGGATTTTGGACAGCAGCTGCTCGCGCAGCGCCGGCGTCAGCGTCACCTTGCTGGTGCCGACCCGCAGGTACAGGCAGCGCTCGATCACGCTCTCCGGCGCCCCCTGCGGGAAGACGCCGAACAGGAAATTCACCATTTTTACTGTCTAAAAAAATAGAACTAGAATAGGTTTTTATCTGCGGAGCCGTGCCTTGACAAATAGCTTGCTCTGGGAGCCCGGCTTCACTGGCGTGCAGTACACCGACATGGACTTGCGGTCCCGAGAGAACTCCAGGGTGAACTCCTTCCTCATCAGCTGCCGGATCACCTGACGGAAGAATGAGAAAGAGGGTTGGACGGCGAGTCGACGAGCCTCTGGTACGACTCGCCTACACTTCTTGCACGATGTGGCACTTGACAAGAGCCCCCTTTGCACGCTCGGGTATTTTTACAGCTCCTAGAACCTTTCCAGGAACCGGTCTGTTTCTTAATGCGTCGGGACAGCAGAGGAACCAGGAACTATTTTTGCTCCTGCTCCGAAATAGGGGCTTTTTACATTTCCATAGGAACACATAGGTGCTCATTGGTGGAACTCATAAGCCATGGCCATTATCAGATACTTCTTGCGGACTGTGGAGCGCCATTTAAATAAATTGCACTCATTAGCCAGCTGTGACAAAATGGACAGAAGCAGCGAACAGCGGAGCTACAAAGAGGTTCAAGCTCTTCTGTCCTGCTACAACCCAGAGGGGTTTCAAGGGCTCACAGAGGAACGGCATATCATTCGCTAACGGCTAACAGGGTTCTTCACACGGCCAAGCAGCGCAGGGAGAATAAAACACTTCGACCCATTATTCCCGCCATGCAGAACACGCAGATCTTCCCCCCTTCTTTTGCTCTGGTTTATTTTAGAGTTTGGCCCGTTGAAGAGCGTGTTGCTATCCCTTTGCTCCTTGTGGGAAAACTAAAAAAGTTCCCCCCGGAGGAGGCTAGTTTCTGGATCCTGGATTCTGGATCTTGAAAAGCAGCTAATGACCTTTTCCAACCCTCACGAGGATCTCCATTCATTCTACGATTCATTTTTTTTTTTTTTTTACGCTTGTTCGTGTGATAGCATTATCAAATAATGAAGTCCAAATTCAGGGTAACCTCTCTGTAGCTGGTTTCCAGCATTTAAGTGACCAAAGTACAAAAACTCAACTTTCGACCCTTTGAGTCCAATTTCAGACAACAATCTAATTTTCCCTTTTTTCATTGATTATAATACCAAGAGTAGAGGAAAAATCGGAGGTTGTGAATTATAAGCAGGTCGGAAGAACATGTCTTTTGCTGTAAAGGGCTGTTGGGTTTTACTGTTAATACTTTAAATAATAAAAAAAAAAAACCTGGTTCCAATTGGAGAACCCAGAAGTGTGTTTATCCCTGGGGTAACAAATGACAGCGCTGTTTAAACCATTCTTCCTTTAGGACGTTTGGAATTGATGGGGTTTAATGACTCCCGTCTGACGCAGACGTTTACGATTTTATTAGAGCAGAGATGGAAAAAAATAATCCAGGTTTATGCTTGGCTACGCGATAGCACCGTTACTTGGACGGCGTAAAATAAACCCGGCGTCACCGTGTGAGGACGCCCTCCCCTTCTACTTGATCTTACGTCCCGCTGCGATGTTTACTTTTCGTTCAAGGCCATATTTGGGCGTACGGTTCCCGCCAAAGAGCTCAAAAGAGGGTTTAAAAAAAAAAAATCAGGTCTTTGGAGGTTTAAGCGGTAGAGGCGACGAACGCATGGAAAGCGAAGAAGACATGCTCGTAAACAAAATGAAAAGTTTCGCCCGCATTTCCCCTATTCCACCAGCAGGGGTCCTCGCACCTCAGCCGCTGCAAAGATCTGGTCCCAGAGAGCGGCTTCTTCTTCTTCTCCTTCTGGTGTTTTCACTTTTTTCGCAAGTAGCCCTGTTTTATATTTCTAGCTGAAACAAGTCTTCATTTTTAATTTTTTTTTTTTTTGGTCCCCTCTTTATTTCTTTTCAAATAAAATCCGAAGGAACCCCCCCCCCCCTCCCCGGTCCACGTAGACCCGACTCTGTCAGGCGAGAGCATCCTATTAGGAATAGTAAGGCGTTATATAAACGTTGCAAATTTCAAACTCACAACCGGGTTCACGCCCAGTTGACAAACACGCTTGCAGGATCACTTCCTGTTCACCCCACGTAGCTGCTCGTGATTGGTCGCATCCCTGAGCAAACATGTCAAGAGTGTTATTTTTACACGTAAACCTACCTAGTACCTGAGAGGATCATACCCTGACTTACAACTTTAATTTGTTCTGCGACTGAGCTTGTGATTCAATTATACATTAAATTCCCCCAAAAGATGTCAATTGAATGATTCCAGCCCACCATTTTTTGTTACGTGTTTTTAAATGAGAAAAATGTACTTTATAAATAAGTGGTTAGCGCTTTGGCCTCGCAGCATGAAGGACCCTGGTTCAATTCCAACAAGGGCACCTTTCTGTTTGGAGTTTGCATGTTCTCCCCGTGTCTGCCTGGGTTTTCTCCGGGTTCTCCTGGTTTCCTCCCACAGTCCAAAAACATGCAGCGGCTTAGTTGAAAAATATCGGGAAAATTGCCCCGAATGAGTGAGTGAATGATTCTTTGTCTATATATGTGGCCCTGCGATTAACTGGCGATCAGTCCAGGGTGTACCCCGTCTCTCGCCCGACGACAGCCGGGCAGACGATTGATGCATGTAAAAAAAAATAAACCGTTTTTATTTAATTTAAGTGAGAAATCGTCTGAAGATCGGTGGAGGAGTTTGGAAGTTCCTCATTTGGTGCTCTATCGCTTCACTTACTGGCTACACACTTGACGCTACAATGTGTTGCTAAATGTCGCTTGCACACACTTTATGGCTAACAGAGTGAATACCGCCCTTTTTTTTTTTAAATTATGAAACTCTCCCTAACCGGCTCTGAACGACTCCTCCGATGCCTCGTCCGTTGACGTTCCCGCTCTCTGTTGCACCAAATCCCCGTAAATATCTCACAGATGCTCACGGTATCTCAGCAACAACAATTTCTCCATCTCTTCACGGTCCACAACACGCTCATCCCGCATCTCGGATCTCGGAAACCCCCTAAATCTGGCGTCTCTTCCTTCGCACAGGGAACTGTCTCTGCGTGGTGTGAACTTACGGAGTTGCAGGCGCCGGCTCGCTCCACCTTGCTGAGGCCGGAAAGGTCGCTCTTGAAGACGTTCATCTTCTCCACCAAGGTGGTGAGCGCGGTCTCCGTGGCCTCGCCCACCTTCTCATACACACCCTTGGCCTGAGGTGGAACGGACAAAATAAAAGCGTTGCAAATCATTAGATTATATCTTTTTTGTGTGAAAGCATTAAAAGGGAGGAGTAGGGTAGAGAGAAAAAAAAAAAAAAAGCATCCAAATGATTTTTTTTTTTTTTTTGAAAGCGAGTCTCGCCTCCTCGTCGCTGCGGTTACCTCGATACGGGTGGTGATGACAGGGAAGGTGAGAAAAAAAAAAGTGTTGAGGGAAGAAAGTCAGAGTAAAATTAGCTCTGCCGCCGAAAGGGGGGCTGAGAACGAGTGCGGGTACAAGCATAATCAAAATAAATGAGAAAAATAATAATAAAGAAAAATTAATAAAAAACGTTTCAAATTAAAAAAAAATGATGTCATCCACCATGGTTTTAAATTGCATTCTGTATCTCAGAGCAGTGAAAGAATTTGTGTGTGTGTGATTGTGTGTGTGTGTGTGTGTGTGTGTGTGTGTTCCAAAGACCTCGTTGTAGTCCAGCGAGGAGTCGTTGCACATGGAGCACACAGTGGCCAACTCCAGAAGTCCATCATAATCTCCGCACTGGACCGCCCTGTCCCCTTTCAGGCTGGAGGGGGAGACACACACACACACACACACACACACACAGATCACACACAAGAAGGAAAACACTCCACGGTCGACTGCCTCAAAGACAGATTGGTGTTTGCGTGGGGAGGACGTTCGGTGGTTTAGCATTCTGAAGCTGAACGGCCAAACAGCGGCTGCGGGGTACTGCCAGAGTATATGTGCGTGTGTGTGTGTGTATGTGTGTGTGTGTGTGTGTGTGTTCCCCCGGCAAGCGGCGCTGATTGCATGACAACCGTGGATCCCTTCCCGGCAGAGACGGTTGCTAGCGAATCTCCCACACAGTAACCCACACGCCGGCGTTATGAAAGCGCGGGCTCAGGCCGAGTCAGGTGGCAACGCTCCAGCAGCGGAGACGACCAGGACGATGACAACAACACAACAACCTTTTTTTAATAAAAAAAAAAAAAAAAAAAAGGAAATTAAAACATCCCCGTGATGCCAGATGAGGCCCAGAGGACAGAAAATTAGACAGAAGACGTCCTTCAAGGAATTCTTCACTTGAAGCAGCCAAAGCTGCAAACTCAGATTTTTTTTTTTTTTTTAAAGAAATTACCATGGCAACCCATCAAGCGGAGTCAGCTGCGTTGTTTTTTTTTTTTTTTTTTTTTTAAACCTCCATGTACATTGTATTCTGGGCTACAGGGCCACTTGGCAAACAAATTAATTTTAATTCAGAACTATTCGTTATTTTTAATTTTTTTTTTCTTTTTGACATGAAACACACACACACACACACACACACAAACACTCATAGATGCGAAAACTCACACTTGTCCCTCGGGGGCGTACGTGGAGCCGGTGATGGAGAACTCGTGGAGCGAGCAGCTGGAGTCCTCCACTCGGTCGGTGACAAACATCTGAGGGGGAAGGAGAAAAATATGGAGTTCAGTTTGGAGGACAAAATAAAATAAAAATAAATGTAAAAAAAATGTATGTATAAATAAAATAAATTTAAAAAACACAGGATGCGGAGAATTGAAGTTTAAAAAGGAAATAAACTGAACGGAAACGAGGAAACAAACAAGTGCAAGATTTTCTGGAGGAAAGAAGACAATAAAATGACGTGGAAGGATTGAAAGTCTTTCATCGGTCGAAAGAAAAATGGTGGGATGATGAGAAAAGCGAGGAGGAATCCAGGACTCCGAAAACTAAGGGGCGGTGACGCAAACACCTGTTTTGTTTTTTTTTTTTTTTTTTTAAATCAATATGTTCTTCAAATAATCCTATTTGTGGAGGCAGCGTCACCCAACAGGATGGTTTGATCTAAAGGTCCAGGAGCTAAATGTAAAACGAGAGGCGAAGAACCGGAAAAAAACGTTTGTAAAGTCACAGAGGAATGGAAAATTAAAAGTAAAACAACACCTGTATTTGCAATTTCACAGAATAAGTGCATCAACTTTGAATTTCTGAGACTCGCTGGATTTTTTTGCTTCACGGTACAAGACAAAATTTGAGTTAGGAGCATTTGACGCAAATGTGGCCACTGGTAGCCCAGAGAAAATCATGGAAGAACATGAGCGAGTTGTGGATTTTTTAGTGAAGAGATGGAGAAGCTGTTATTGATGAGATACCGTGAGCATCTGTGAGACATTTACGGGGGATTTGGTGCAGCAAACGGCATCGGAAGAGACATTCAAAGCTGGTCGGGGACGGTTTGATGGTCGCTAAAAGAGGTTTAGCCATTAAGTGGAGCAAAGTGTGCTAGTTACACTTAGCAGCATGTAGCATTGAGTGTGTCGCGACTAATGCTGGGCTTACACCTCAAGATTTTCAAAGTGACAGACTAAAAACTGAAATTTTAGGAGTTTTACGGGGGTTGCATCACTCACGTCATCTCGGTGAAGTATGAGGAGGTCATTTGATCAGTCTTTTCCTACAACAGTATCAAACATGTCTGATATTTTGGCAAGTTTTTTATTGTCTTTAGCATGACGAGCAACAACCGCTAGATGAGATCTAACAAAACCAGAAATCTGGTAGACAAACAGTCACCAGAGTGTTATTGGCGGCAGAGATGGCATTTTTTTGGCAGTATGGAAGAACCAGAATGGCAAAGGACGTCCCGTTCAGCGTGGAGGATCCAGACCGAGGGAGGTGGGCTGTGGGTAGAACAGCCTGGATCGGACGATATTAAATCTCCGACGTATCACGACAGAGCGGAGAAGGAAAAGCGATTGACCGAAACAGCAGAGACTCTGCAAATATCAAATGACTGTTACTCGGTGGGTAAAAAAATGCTGAAAGAATCTTGTAAATAGTGATCCTGGAAAATTCACATTTGCCAAATTTCAGTCTGAGACTTAAAACTCTAAAAACTAGTCTTTAGATGTGAGAAGGTGTGAAATAATAGTTTTCCGCACATCAATTCAATTCAAATCTGTTCTGATGTTTGGCTAGCGGAAGTTAAGTGAAGAGACAGAGCAACAAATGACAAACTCTCATTGGCCGATCTTCGTCGTAAATACACTTAATCGCTTAATCAAACTTTCTCTCCATTCTCTGTTGTTAATGTCTTTTTTTTTCCACATTACTTGTTATTTGTAAGTTCATTTTTCTTATTTAAACACTTAACAAAACGGGGGGGGGGGCAGAAGGGATTAATAGCATTTCAATTCATTTTAATGGGGAAATTAAATTTAATATAAGTGCATATTGGGTTAGAGTTACGAGCTTTGACCACGGGACAAATTAAATACGTAAGACAAGGTATTACTGTATTTTGAAAACCACGCGTGAAATAAAGACATTTTTCATCTGGTGTGAAATGTCAGAAGCAAGACAGGGGGACTCGCCGTGACCTCCCTAAGCCTTGGTATTTCAGAAAAGCCTCTGCATTCTATATAAAAAAAACAATAACGTGTATACACACACACACACACACACACACACACACACAAACACTCACACACGTTTATTCTACAATCTGAACATTGGGTCGTATAGTTATGGAAGATGCCATTCGGGGAAGTTTTCCTTTTGTTTTGTTTTTTTTAATGACAATTTTAAAAATCGTCCAAATGTCAGCTAATAGTCGGCTATTATCTCAGTCAATTACCCGTGTTATTTCAGTAATTACGTTAAAAAAAAAGCTTGCAAACCGACCCTGTCGATTATGCGGTGAAAAACGCAACGGGGTGGACATTATGGGATGGCGTTGAGAGTCAGAACACAGTGCGGCTGTGACGCGAGTCAGTGATATCTGCATTATCCATCTCACATTAGTCACCCACTGTTGGGGAAATATTAGGCTTTATAAAGATGGAGCCTTAATGGAAGCCGCGGTTTTAACAGTAAAATTGCAATCTTGAGCAATTTAAGTATGACAAATTTAAGAAAATAAGAATACAATCAAGACTTGACAGTCCAACATTATATTCGGATTTTTGAAAAAAGACATAAGAAATGAACTGCTGACTTGCAAAGTCCCTTAACGTTCCCTTAAGTCTGATGATGCCAAGAAATACCCTTGGGTTTTCTGTAAAAGTAAAAATAAAATTAAAAAAATTCGTGGTTGATTCCAGCTTCTCAACCACGGGAAATTAGGCCGAAGAGAAATTAACATATCATGGCTTTGAAATGAACGCCCGCGCTGCCGAGGCTTATTTGTCTGCAGCTTTCAGTCACATTTTAGAGAGAATATGAACAAATATTGATCAAGATTAACTAGTTTTATCTTGTTAGGTGTACTGAAATGAGGTTATGGGTTAAGCAAGTATCTTCTGTAAGGCTAAACTTGGCTCTCCAGCTGGGCTACCAGAGCAGATGCTAACTGCTAACCGAACCTTTCCCCCCCTTAATATCTTAAACAGCCTCTGCCCTACCGAAAATTCTAGCTACTAGCTAGAATAGCTAGACAGCATTATTAGCCCTAATTTCTACTCCAGCAACATTAGCCCACAGCGTTACAATGGTAGCATTATCATAAAGTGCTACTACACCCGCATTAGCAGACACTGTCATGACAGCACTGCGACAGAGGCATTAGCGTAAAGTGCGACAACAGCATAATTAACTGTAAGTGTTATGATAACATCATTAGCCAACAGTGCTACGACAGCAGCATCAGCTGACTGTGCTATGATAGCAACATTAGCCCGTGGTGCTACTACTGGATCATTTTACCTCTGTGCGACGATAGCTACATTTGCTGAGGGCGCTTCTACAGCGATACTTCTCATAGCTTGAAAAATGTTTTACTTTATTCTTCTTTGAGTTTTGAATCCTGAGCCATCTAACTATACGTGTTATTACTTTTTTGGGACATGCTTAACCTCTTGGTTTGGTTTATTAGCATTCGCTAGCGCTCCCTATCCAGCTAGTAAGTAGTGAATGCGGTTCGCGTGCGCGGTTGTGTACTGATGAGCATTTTCAGGTTTGTCCACCGGGGGGCGCTAATGAGCTGTGTAATGCAGATCCAAGGATGTGCCATGTTTTTCTGCAACTTGTTACGTTTCCCTTCAAGGACGGAAGAAAATTGACATTTCATAAAACTTAAAACCTGCTGCAAAATCGGGAACAATGACATTTAAAAATATAAATGAAATAAAAACCGTTCCCGCCTCCTCATAGAGTGGTTCAGCTCTTTTCCGGTCAGTTCTAAATATTTTCATCTGCTTTATGTTGCATCACCTGGTTTGCATTTAATATAATTATAATATCTATCTCTATGTCTATAAATATACATATTTATTTTTTTGTCTTTTTTAAAACAGGTTATTTAGAAGGATAGCAATTTACAGTTGGTGTTCCACGCCTCTGTAACACATCCACGCGCCGCCGCTCGGAGGCGCAGCTACTTCCGCCAAGCAAAGATAAGCGCACCCGCGCACGCACACACACACACACACACACACACACACACACACACACACACACACACACACACACACACACACACACACACACACACACACACACACACACACACACACACACACACACACACAAAAGCAGGCTGCTGAGGGAAATAATAAGGCCCTTTCGCTTTGGCCCCCGGTCACTATTCCCTTTGGTCACCAAGGAAACGGGGGCGCCGTGATCCATGTGACTCAGAAGGTTGTGGAACAAGATCGTATTCTTCTCCCTCCTCCGAGCTAGTGCAGGGTGGGAGGCTTGAATTGTGTGTGACCTTTGTCTGTGTGTGTGTGTGTGTGTGTGTGGACACAGAGGGTAATCCCCGGACGTCATGCCAATGTGGGGATACCCTTGAAGCCGCGGGAGATACGCATTGCTATTGGGCGAAAACACACACACAAACGGCTAACATTCATGTGAGTGTAGATTTAAAAAAAAAAATGGTTAAAAAGACAACGGGCCAATTGCGCTGCACAGCTGGTGTAACGAGGGGTGGGGCTATCTCCGAGTGTTTCGTGTGTGTGTGTGTGTGTGTGTGTGTGTGTGTGTGTGTCCGCAAGAACTGAGGGCAGCAGGCCGGCCAGTCTGGAGGAAACAGAAGGTCAATATTTACCAGCGTCAGCTTGGTTCTCTTTTTTTTTTTTTTTTTCTTCCTCCTTCAGGGGTTGTTGTGAGATCACTTCTCCATGTTCCTCTGGTTAGAGGGAACTCCCTGCTGCTAAGCATTCATTACAGATACTCCACGTCATCTGGAGGGGGGGGGATTATACAACGAACGAGGAGCAACTGCGGTGCAGAACGGCTGAGCTGTGTGCTTCCTGTACCGCATTCAGCTCCTCTCTGGCCGCCTGCGATAATTTTAAGATCCTATCTGAGAGTCAGAAGACGCTTGTTACACAGCGATGTGCTGATAAAGCACAATTATCATGATCAATGTGGATTTTTTTTTTTTTTTTTTTTAAAGACCTGATTAAGAAAAAAAAGACATTTGATAAAAAAATGCATGCATGACAGGGCTTTGTTACCAAGTAACCGCAAATTAATTTGAAATTTAAAGTTTAGTGCAGAATAGTATTTTACTGTGAAGTGGGTTTTTGTAGAGCAAATATAAAAATGAAGCAGGTGACAGCAGGTTTATAATCAAGCAGGATTTCATATTTAAAAGTTAAACATTGAATAATGTTTTAAAAAACAATGACATTGTGATTATTGTTATTATTATTAGGTGCTTATTACTTTTGTATAAAGATTATTACGCTTCATCAGGAACTATAAACCTAGTTATGTGACTGAGTGTGTTTAGCTTTAGCTTTTAAGTCCTAGAAAAATAAAAAAACACACACAATCGATACATTTCCCAAAAAGTCACCGCCGTGGAGAAAAACAAAAGGCGATGGAAATGCGGAGTGGGTTGTGACTTTTTTTTTTCTTTTCTAGGCCTTGGCGGGCCTTATTGACATTTGCGCTCGCCACCCGGACGTCCTGCCAACGCCCGCGCCGCCACAAACAGAAGGTTAAAACGACAAGACAAAAAGAGAGCGATAGAGAGAGAGAGAGGGGGGGAGAGAAAACGCCTCGACAGCTGTGTAGAATCATTCCCGGAGTGCTATCCTGTCTGATAAGAGGTTATAACTGTGTAATAAGGGCTTATAGCCATTAATAGCCACATCATAGAGTGTTTACTCTGTGTGTGTGTTGCGATCTGCCAGGTCATGCCAAGCCTGCGTTACTCCACCGGCGGGCTGAGGGGAAGGTAAACATTACACAACACCACAGGATTTTCCATTCTTCTTTTCAAGCCTCGCCCGGACGCCTTCCAGAAACAGGGGTTGGGGTGGGCGATGGAAAGGGAGAGGAAAAAAAAAAAAAATCTCACAGATGAATGAACTGTCAGATTTGGCATCGATAACGAACACTCGGCCCTTGTCGACTTTTCTCTCAGGAAAATCCCGGATTTTTCTTTTTGAATTTTTTTTTTTTTTTTTTAATGATGCATCAATCAACTGACGGCACGCCGGGAAGCAAAAAAAAAAAAACAACAGAATTTCTGGAATTCGTCGAGGCAGAACGGGGCCAGAACACCATGGTGGGCTAACCCAGGTCATGATGGCACGTCGTGGAATAATCCCCTAAACCGGGAATAATCTTAAAATTCAGCCATTTGTTCATGCATAAAGTTTGACACTTTATATTTGACTGTATTTCTTACTCTCCCTCTTTCCTACTATTATCTATTATTGTTATGTTTTGCTTGAAACTCTGGCACAACAATTTCCTTCGGGATAAATAAAGTTGTTCTATCTTATCTTATGCATTCATTCATTCATCCATCATGCACCCAGGGAAAGGGGGCGGAGCCTATTGGCCACGACGGCGCTCACCCTGCAGACAGACATCTGATTGGTGGTGAGGGTGCCCGTCTTGTCGGAGCAGATGACGGAGGTGCAGCCCAGGGTCTCCACCGAGGGCAGGCTGCGCACAATGGCGTTCTTCTTGGCCATGCGCCGGGTCCCCAGCGCCAGGCAGGTGGTGATGACGGCGGGGAGGCCCTCGGGGATGGCGGCCACCGCCAGCGCCACGGCGATCTTGAAATAGTAGATGGCCCCGCGCACCCAGGAGCCGCCGTGCACGGGGTCGCCGAAGTGTCCGATGTTGATGACCCACACGGCCACGCAAACCAGCGAGATGACCTTGGAAAGCTGCTGGCCGAACTCGTCCAGCTTCTGCTGCAGCGGCGTCTTCTCCTGCTCCGTCGATGCCATCTGGTTGCGGATCTTGCCGATCTCCGTGCCGACGCCGGTGGCCGTCACCACGCCGATGGCCCGGCCCGCCGCTATGTTGGTGCCCTGGCGCGTAGAAACACACTCTGAAGGAAAACTGCCCCGGATTCAAGGGCGTGATTAAAAAAAAAAAAAAAAAAAAAAAAAAAAACAAGAGGCGGGTGCTTACGGAGAACAACATGTTTTTCTTGTCCTGGTTGACGGCCCTTGGGTCGGGGACGGGGTCGGTGTGTTTGATGACTGACACTGACTCCCCTGGTGATGAAAGAGGGGGAAAAAAAAAGCATTTTTAAAGAAGTACTTTAAAAAGGATTACTACGTGGCTCAAAGTGTACCTGCGAGCACACACACACACACCTGTGAGGATGGACTGGTCCACGCGCAGGGTGGTAGACTTTATCGACGTCACCCTGATGTCGGCGGGGACTTTGTCGCCCACTGGAAGGAGAAGAGCGGGCCAAACAAACAAAAGGACTTTGTCATCACTGTGTAGTAAGCATGTAATAAGCGTGTAATAAGCATGTAATAAGCGCGTAACGCTCCGAGCTGACGCCATCTGATCTCATCTGGCTCAAGATCCGCTGAACGCCGGGGAGGCGGCGAGAGGACAACAAAGAAGAGGTGGAAGAGCGCCCATGTTTCTGTTTCCACGCATCCCTGCAGGAACACGTTGTGTTTGTGCGATGATGTGCGTTTATGTGTGTTTGTGTGGGTGAAGTGCCGAGCGGGGGGGGGGGGGGGGGGGGGGGGGGGGGGGGGGCAGGTCCGCTGCACCGGGACCGGCCGACAGGCTTTTCAGAACGCCTACCTGTGACTCCTGCCCCCCCACCCAGCTGAACCACCCACAGAGCCCCTCCCATCTGACAAAAGAGGGATTTAATTCTGAGCGCTCAGAGTTCAGATTGTACCTGAATGCAGCGTTCAAACCTTGAAACTGATGCTTAATAAAATGAAATCATGACAATGATAATGATAATTGTTTTTCACTCACCCGTAACTAACTTACCTTTTATCGCTTTTATTTTTATTATTTCTTTTAAATCTGCATTTTGTGTATATGTAGATGTCTGTGCAGCGTCCTTGAGTGTTAATGTGCGTTAAAAATAAATTGTATTATCATTATCTCTTTATCTATGAAAATTGTGACTGAAAAAGGGGTTTAATTATGAAAATTGTAACCTAATTCTCAGGAATATGATGAAGGAAATGTAAGTAATGGGACCAGTAATAGAGTAAATCGGATTACGTAAATATAATTTATATTACAATCAGAAAAGAAATGGCCTTGGAATTTTATGAAATTCAGAATAGAAAATTCAAAAGTCTGACATCAGCAAACAGTATCTCACGCTCTTAAACGGTGTGTTTGCCAGCGATACCCAGGTGGCTCGTAAATGTTTCGGCGGAATATTTGTAAAAAAAAAAAAAAATCACCAATAAACCAATAAACTCCGCATAAATAAGTTTGCAGAGGGAATCCCTCAGGGGCCGAGCGCCGGTAATAACATCTTAGTAAACGTAATAACTAGATCTGGATCCGCACTGTTGTAATTCATGGAAAAAAAAGAAAAAGAAATAAAATTGCCATTTTAATTTTTTTTTTTAATTTCACCGACGCTTGATCAAGTAGTAATTGACCCTTTCCGAAGAACGCCGTTGCCAGACGGATTTATCCTCCGGAGTCAGGGTTGAACTGGACAACATCAGGCGGCGTTACATAAGCCGCTGGCGCCGGCGCCTGCCTTCACATGGAGGACAGCCGTGACTTGTTCGCCAGAGAGAGGAGGACGAGGGGAAGGGGGGGGAAGTGGAGGGAGCCAGGCCGGGTTTCCATCTCCTCCGAGGAGTTCCCGACAACCCCGACCGCGGCGGTCGCTCCGTCAGAAAACCCCGCCGCCGGCACCGCCGGGGGGAAAGTTCCACCAGAGGCGCGAGTCAGAGCCGTGTCATCGCCAGAGGAGGTGAAATACATTTCTTTTTTAACAGTTTTTTTTTCCCCTCCTGCCTAGCAACCGGGGTTCGCCGCTGTGTATATTTTTTTTTTCTGCAAATATGCGAAACACTTTTTTTTTTTTTTTTTGCAAAGTAAACCCTCGGCTGCACATGCATCACGTGGTCAAATGCACGCCGACCCCGCCGTGTATTTACATATTTCATGTAAATACAGCTGGAATAAAACGTGCGTACTCAGTCTTTTAGAGGAGGAGTAACAAGAGATACTGCCGACATGTTTAGTTAACGCCGGCTAAGTGATAGTCTATAATAAAAACATTTTAAAAGAGTGGATCTGTGTGCGCACCCCAGATGAATAGCTTATTTGTTATTACAGAATATGCTCTACCAAAGTAGAACAAATAATTACGAAACTTTGTTTTTGTTGTTTTCTCAGGAAATCCATGTTAGGAAAAAGGAATTCCCTTGAAAACGGCAGCAAAATAATGAATAAAATTAAAAAAAAAAAAAAGAAAAATGGATGATACATGGCAAGAAGTGAAAGATAAAGGCCAGGATTTTGCTTCTTTTTCAAAATAAAAATACATTGGATTTAATTTTTTTTTTCCTTTTTTATAAAATCATGGATTTAGGTTTGTTTTCCAGGGTAAGAGATTAAGTCTAGGTACTTATTTAAAGAAAAAAAAGACAAAAATGACATACTTTTCCAAACAATTAAACACTGGGTTTCAGTACTATTTTCAAAATAAAATATTACATTTAGGCATATTTTCCCAAACAAAAGATTGAGTTTGATCTTTTTTTTCAAAATAAAAGCCTTGATTCAGGTACGAAATATAGTAAAAGTTTAGGAAATGATTTCACAATAAAAGATTTATAAAAGAGTACTTTTCTCCAAGCACATCTCTTCAAAAGTAAGAGACTGAATTAAGCCTCTTTTTCTTTTTAAACAAAAGACTGGATTTAGGTTTCTTGTCTGAAATAAAAGATTGACTTTAGGTACTTAATTGAAGGAAAAAAAAAAAGATTGGAGTCAGGACATTTTCCCAAACACAAGATCGGGTTTATATACAAAACAAAAGCCTGGATTTAGGTTGTAATTCAAAAAGAGGTTCAGGTACTTCGTGTACTTTTTCCAAAATTGAGTTTGAGTGGTTAAAAAAAAAAAAAAAAAAGGATTTAAGTTCTATTCTGAAAAAGGTAAATAAAAAAAACATTAGGTTGACATATATTCTCCAAAACATAAAGACTGAGTTTACGTATGTTTTACAGAATAAGAGACTGAATTCAGGTACTACACTCAAAATAAAAGATGATGCTACACTTCTTAACCATAATAAGAGATTGAGATTAAGTAGTTCTCATCGTTCAGAGCCTCATCGCTGCTTCCTTAGATTTGTTCGTCCAGACGCTAAAGCCGCGCGTCACGGAGACGAGCGCACGGAGACGAGCGCGGCCGGTTGCCATGGTGATGCTGCCGGTGTTGACAGCGACGCCGCGGCGGCAATGGGGGGGGCGGCCTGTGAGGGCTTGCTGTGTAAACGGCCGACGCCGGCTGGGACAAGCCCAGATTCCAGACACACACACACAAGCATACATGCACACACACACACACACACACACACACACACACACACACAGATGTGTTTTAAATGCAGTCGTGACTCTGCACAGGGTTGAATGTCTGAGAGAAAGCGAAAGGAGCCCCTGCTCAACTGTACGTGCTGGGATTATGAATGAAACACACACACACACACACACACAAATCAATTGCAGAAGGGGATTACACGCCGCGGTGACGGCAAGGTGATTTCCTCGCGTGCGAGGCAACTTCAGTCACACACACAATCACACATGTTCACTGACAACAGGGCTATTTTTAGTCGTGTGCTGCCCACACACTGGTGAGTTCGGAGTTGGGGGAGTGCATGTACGTGCACGAGAGAAAGGGGCGGGGGGGCAGGGAGCTGACAAACATCCAGCAGCATCCAGGTGGTGAGACTGAGAGCATGGAAAGCAGAAAAAGGGGGGAAAAACTACGGAAAATCAAACTGGGCTTTAAATATGAGAGGCGACCACAGCCACTTCCACCGAGCCACACACACACACACACACACACACACACGCTAAAAACAGAAGACACAACTGGACAGCAGCCCTGGCACCTGCACATCCGGAGCAAAACACTCTTATGTAACGCGGCATGTGATATTCCAGCGGCGTTTCCAGGCTCGCCGCCGGTTGCGATGGCGGCGCGCTTACCTGCCACCTCCACAATGTCGCCGGGGACGATGTCCCGGGCCTTGATCCGCTGCACGGCCTTGCGGTTCATACGATACACCTTCCCCATCTCCGGCTCGTACTCCTTCAGGGCCTCTATGGCGTTCTCGGCGTTGCGCTCCTGTGGGAGGGCGGGAAAATGGCATTTTACAATATGTTTGATGGAGCCGCAGAGAAAACACGCAAAAATCCCAGATTTTCTATCAGCGAACACATCTTCCGAAGCCATAACTTTAAGATAATGTGCTTTTCTTCACTGATGACGTCATTGTTTATTTCCCAAAATCATTTTTTGCATGAATTCACACACTATGTGTGTGTGTGTGTGTGTGTACATCTCACCTGCCAGACCCCGATGACAGCATTGGCAATAAGGATGAGTAGAATGACTACTGGCTCCACGAAGGCGGTGGTGGTCTCCTCGCCCTCCTCAAATAGGGCCAGCACCTATTGAAACACACACACACACACACACACACGCAAGTTAGCAAACACGTGCTAAAAGCCCTTAACACCTCCTGGAAGCCGGTTCGTTGACATTTTCAGCAGGGGCTCGATGCGTGAAGGTGTCGGAGGGATGGCGGTTAAGGAAAATATGCGAGGAGACGGAGACCCCCGGCGCTTTGGCTCCGCCCCCAGCACCGCGGTAAACGTAGACGCCGCTCTGCTGACCATGCAAACAGGATTCTTAATGTTTTTTTTTTGTTTTTTTGAATTATTTCTGCCATTTTCAAAATAAAAGATCGTGTTCAGCTACGTTTCCATGATAAAACATTTTTTTAAGTATATTTTCTTAAAAATTGAGGTTTTAGGTCCTCATTTTTTTAAATAAAAGGATTGCTTTAAGCTACTTTCCTTTATGAAACATTAGGTTCAAGTCTATTTTTCCAAAGTAAAACATTTTCACAATGAAAAAAAATAAGTACATGGCATAGTTTCCAAAATAAGAGATAAGTTATGTACTTTGTTTCCCAAAATAAAAAAGTTCAGGTTTAACTTTGCTTATATTCTCCACAACAAGCAATGGAGATTTGATACTTTTTCCACAATAAAACTTTCGGTTTAGGACTTTTCCATCATAGATTAATGGGTGTAATCATTTTTTTTTTAAATGAGAGACTAAATTTAGGCACTTTTCCACAATAAAAGACTGACTTAAGGTACTTATTTCAAAATAAAAGGCTGCTTTTAGCTTCATTTTCAAGAACAGAGTGGGTTCAGGTGCTTCCAAGCATCCTTGGGGCTGCAATGAACACAAACGCTCATGTTCGGGTGACGCCAACCGGCATTCAAACAAGAAACAGGATGCGAGCGGGTTTTTCCCACAAGGCAAATCGGAAATTATTTGGGTATTTTCAATTTCAGGGTTAATGAAGCAGCAGAACCGCGTCTCAATGGTTTACACGATGACATCAACTCATGGTTTTGGCAGCGCTTTCGGCTGTTCATTAACTATCAGCTGCAATTGTTAGCTTTAGCTGACACCCTGTTTGTCTTTATTTGTTAGCCTATTGAACGGTGTTTTATTCATTTACACCTCCATATTTGCCAGGTTGCCAACTTTATTAACTTAATTCAAATTTCAGGTTAACTGAAGTAGTTTACTCACTTCCATTTGTTTTAGCTTTAGCGAGGATACCACTTTAGCGGTTTCCTCTGCTGGATTGCGCAACCCAGCAAATTTCAACGTTTTGCTAATTCATTTCAAGCCATATCTATTTTAATGTTACCTTCCTACAAGAACTGCCTGTCAGTTAGTTAGCATTGTAGGCTAGCTACCCGTTCCTTTAAGCTAAATAGTTCAGCTGCTTCCTGCTTATTTCTTTCCTTTTGACGCCACATATCTGCCACCTGAAATTTTGAAAGTATAAACAAAAAAAATGAAATGTACAGGTGTTAGCCTGTGAGCTTTGCTTTCACGTTATTTTGCAAACAATATCCGACAGATTGGGGCATTGACGCTCATTTGTCTTCAATATCCTTAAAAAGGGACAGAGCCGCAGGTATTAAGGCTGCCTCAATAATATTGTTAGCTTGTCAGCTAATTGTGTACGTACTTCCAGCCCCAGCCCCGCCACACCCATCCGACCCCCTTCAGCTCGGAAACAGGCCGCGGGCTTGTTGTGTCAGTGCATTTGAAACTTGCAAATGCCTACAGAGCTGGAGACGACGACGAGTTAATGAGAAAACTAGGAAGTACAAACACTATCGCCGCCCTTTCCCCGGTCCAAGCGCAGGAATCTCCGCCTTCTGGGCATCTGGAATCCTCCAACAACCCTCCAATTGCTATTTAACCTGCCCTAAATTGACATTATTCCCTGGAAGAATTGATCATTATGTCATTATTTCAGTTTTTACCACAGCATGTAGTCGGAGGCTAATGGGCTAATGCTAACGCTAATAAGCTTTGTTCCAGAGATGGTACCAGCTGGTTCATCTTCTTCGCACAATCACCTCCTGCCTAGCTTCAACTTATTTTTAAAACTTAGCTTTCACAATAAGAAGATTTGCCAATGCCCAACGCTTAACCCCCCCCCCCTCGAATTACAGCAGTATTTAACAGTATTTATCTGCTCCTGCATTCTTCCTCCAGGCCAGTCTGACCAAAAAGAAAAATGTTTACCTTTAGCATCACCCTTAAACTTCAACACCTTTAGCATGCAGTGTTAGCACATTAGCATGCACAGAGGCTCCAACACTGGTTATCCACACACAAACACACACACACACACACACGCACACACAAGCATATTAAAAAAATATGTTTTAATCTCACAAACACACACACACACACACATCATCCCGTAAGGCATATTTAATACACATTCCACCAAATTAAGTCAAAAAGTATGAAAATATGCAAACATTTTTCACACTGTAGTAAAATATGTAGCAGTTCATTAGCATATAGCAGTGTGTGTGTGTGTGTGTGTGTGTGTGTGTGTGAAAAATGAAACCCAACCCTCGAGAGACAAAATTAAAGTTGCACATTTGAAACCCTTGGAAAAAAAACAACGAACGCACACTCACACACACATGCTAATGAAGAATTAAATATTTTGCCACAGTGTGAAAAAAGGTGAGGTGTATTTAAGTACTTCTTGATTTAAAGTTCTTGTTTTGCATGAGAGTGTATTGAATATTCCTGATGACTTGCATCCAGTGGGATGATGTATGTGTGTGTGTGTTTGTAAAATGAAACCCAACCCCTAAGAGACAAAATTAAAGTTGCACATTTAAAGCCCTTTAAAAAAACCTTGGAAAAAAAAAAAAAAAAACCTACGCGCACGGACACACACATAATTTCCAAAGGTCACCCAAGGAAACAAAAGAACCCAGTGGACTCTTTACCATTTCCTTCCTGCCGTGGGTTTAAACGCGAGGCGATGCGGAGGCAGAAAAAAAACTACAACAATGAAGGATCAACCATCTCCCTCTCACTTCCTGAAAGACAGGAAGCGGTGCGATTGTTTCAGGTGCACGGCGAGGCGTCGCGCTGCTGCGGCGGCGGAGGGCGCTTTGACTCCACCCCCCCCAAAGCATGACCCCACCCATGACAGTTGTCATGCAAAAATCCCAATGGCTTGTTTTGAATAAATTCAAAAATGAAGACGGCGCCGGTCTTACGCCAGCAGGAAGCATCGGGTCTCGGTGGCCCGACCACTTCCTCTTCGTGAGATAAGGGGAAGACTCGCTGAGCTCACGTCAACACCCGGGGGATGTCGAAAAGTATTATGGTCTGTGCAGCCAAGGAAACCGAGGCCGGCGGTTCTCGGTCAGCGCCAGTTTATGCAAAAAAAGCCCGATTTGCATGGAGGGCGCCTCGGTTTTTCAAAGTAAAAGCCTGTCTTATCATATTTCTAAATGATCAAGTGTGTATGATATATATTTGTTTCACATAAAACCTTTTTGTGTTTCATTTTTTCCAAAGTAAAAGCCTGATTTGCATTGGGGGGGAATTCCTGCCTTCGATTTTTCAAGTAAAAAAGCTTTTTCAATGAGAGGGGAACCCTGCCTTGTGTTTAATTGTTCTAGTAAAACCCTTATTCCAGTGAGAAAAACCCTGCCTGATATTATATTTTCTGCACAGTAAAATCCCAAATTCACATGTTTTCAAAATAAAAGCTTGATTTACAGGAGGAAAAGTTGCCTATCTTATTTTTCCAAAGTAAAAGCCGGATTCCCGCAAGCGCACCCGACCTGGCCTTCGACGCGGGTCTCGCGCCAAAAAAGCTAGCGTGGCCGCGTTAAGTCATGAACATTTTTAGAAGCCTTTTTTTTTTTCTTTCCGACGCTCATAAGGAGTCGTTCCGTCTCCGCGACGCCGGAGACCTCCTGGAAACGGACAGGAAAAATAAATAAAATTTAAAAAACGCCAGTCACGCCGGGTTTGTCGGTGGGAAATAAAAGACAGCTGGGACCGGGCTATTTCCTGGAGACACCGGCGCCGGGGACATGTGAGCGGCACTTACGAAGGAGACGCAGGCGGCCAGAAGCAGGATCCTGACCAAGAGGTCTTCGAACTGCTCCACCACCAACTCCCACAAGGATTTCCCTAAAACACACACACACACACACACCTTAATGCACTGCACTGGATTCAAACTTCTGCATCTGTAAGATGTATTGACTTTGGCTTCCCGGCGCCGATAAGATAAGCAGCTGCAGAGTAAGACAATCCCTAGGCGTGTGTGTGGAGGAGTAGTGGTGTGTATCCATGTGTGTGTTAAAGCTGCAGGAGTGTACACATTGAATTTACCGCTTGCCCGACAGAGAAGAAACAACCTAAGACGTTAAATTGAGGACGGCGACTGACTGAGGGGGGAGGGATCAATATTTACCTTCTTCAGCCGGGAGCTCTGAAGATGTCACAGCGACCAGGAGAGGAGGAGGTGGAGGTGGAGAGGAAAACACAAAGAGTGGTTAAAACATTTATACTGACTTTAATAAAACAATAAAAAAAAAAACACACACATCAAAAAAGATTCTTTGGGATGATCTATCGAACGCCGAAATCGACCAAGGAAACAGCGCGACGGGTCAAAACATCAACCTCAGGAAAAGGTTGGGCCGTAACGATCGCTAACATGCTAACGTGCTAACACTCGTCTCGAACAGGACACTGCCGGGGACGAATAAATATCGACATCCTGCCGGAGCGTTTGCAGAAGACTCTTTATGACGTGCTGTTTGTCAGGAGGCAGACTCTGACATGTTTGCGTTTTCCAGCTCTTGCGATGATGATGATGAGTACCGAGGGTTGCTTGATTCTGCAAAAGACACATTTGATTGACAGATTTCAATCAAAAGGTCGACTCGGACTAACCGGACAAAGGTGAATGATTTGCGATGCTTTCCCTTGGAGGCGCTGTTCGCTACGGTGACAGACAAGATCACGGGAATCTCTGCTGAAAACAGCTCAGCTTATGAAAGCCCCTAATCACAGATAGGCCTAGGAACAGTTTCGATCAATTTTTCGACCTGCGATCAAATCACTGTGCGTGAACACGCAAACAAATTGATGGGCTTTCCACGTTGTAGCGTAGCAGCAGTCATGCTTGGCAATCCGTGCGGTTTACATCATTCATCATCGTGTTTTCTTGTCATAATACGGTTTTCTATTAGTTATCGCTCATTATGGCTCCCAAAAAAGTTGGGTACTTTGCCTATTTGTATCAAGTTAATAAATTGATCTGAAGAGGAAAACGATAGCTAAACGGGAGAGCGGTGTTTGTGTTGCAGATCGTGCCGAGCGCGACGACACGGCTAACAACTGTCTGTACAATCCTGACGAAAAAGGACGCGCTAAAGACAAGTGACGTGGCTAAAGGGGCGGCTATGTTAGCAAAGCAAAGGTCTCAGGTCTTAGAAGTAGAAAAGTGATTGTTAGCTTGGATGAATGAAAGACAGCTTGTTGGAGATAGCATTAGCAAGATCTGCAAGAAGGCTTTACATTTAATGATCATAATAATAATTCATCCTTGATTAATCCCCATTCTCTGCAATTAACCCATCATGGATGAACAATGAGCAGTAGGCTGCCGTCCACCAGCGCCAGGGGAAAAGTTAGGGGTTCAGCGTTTTGATCAACACACAAGGAGGAGCCGGAAATCGAACCGGGAATCTTGGGTTCCAAAGAGGAACCTCTCGCCGTCCCCTTTGCATTCTGATTTTGTGAAGGAAACACTGAGTACAAGCGCTGGCGAGAAGAGAAAGTATTAAGTTAATAATTGAGGCTAACTTTAATCCCTCCCTGTATTTTTGCCACAAATAAACCCATAAAAAACTTTTGAAAGAGTTCAGTATGTTTGTGGAGCTGGAGAACAGATGAGTGGGATTTACATTGATTTCAACATTTCGGTTCGCAAACGGAGTCAAAGAACAATGAAATTGCCAAGCCCAATGATCTATTGTACAATGTTTTGCAGATGATGCTGTGACGAAGTGTATTTATGGATACGCCTACGGGAATCTCCACAGAATACGATGTTTTGCAGATGACACTGTGACGTATTTAGAGGATACGTATTTAGGAGTTGGAGGTATCATCGGTTGGAGGTATGCTCAGAAGGTCAGCTGCAGAGGAGAAGAACCCAAGTCCAATGTAGTACCACGTGGAGCTATAGATACAGGAGCTCTTTGGTCCCAGTACTGTAGTTACTATTTCAACTATTGACAATTCTCCATAATATATATATAGTTTGTTTTTTTTTCGGGGGGGGTAATCCCCACTAGACATGTGGGCAGCCATGTTTACTTCCCGTATTTTTCTTCTTCTGGCATTGCTGGAGGTCCGAGGGCAATGCAGGAAGCGGAAAGCATCCGTTAACATGGCGCTCGCTCTTTAGCCTGTGTTCCATTTCCTGCTTTTGAAACGGGGGGGGGGGGGGGGGGGGGGGCAGCAGGAAACGGCATTTTGTTTTGACGAATTCGTCAAGATGGTTGACGGACAAAAATCGAACAATCTTGAAAACCTGTCGATTGATGAGATATCAAAAAAAAAAAACGCCGGTCGAACACATGTCGTCATGGTTTGTTTCTGGGGTCTCACGCACTCCCATACACGCTGGTTATACAGCAGGGTATAAATGACATGGTTATTTGGAAAAAAAAAAAAAAAAGCGTCTAAATTTAGAAGTTCTTAACCCCAAATGACAGCAGCGGCTGCCGGCGCAGTGGAAACCCCGTGTTTCCAGCGTGTTTTGACCGGGGCCACCGCTACACGAGGAGAAAACGTGACCGTAAGGGAAGAGGGTCTGGAAAGAGGAAGGGCCATGACGCCAGCCGGCGGGTCTCCTTTCCAAAAACAGAAAAAAAAAAGAAAAAAAAAAACCATGGCAGCGGTGGAAAGAGAAATCATCACCACTTCTGAAATCATTCCACCGCTTTGAAATCTAATGTGTTTTTCTGTCGGCCGGAGGGAACGAGAAAGAGAGAGAGAGAGATTGAAAACAACTGGTAACCTTCCCGATTTAGATGATAATAAAATAAGTGGGAATGAAAGCTTGTGGAAATCCAAACAGCCTCTTAAAAAAAAAAAAAAAAAAAATCCAAAGCTTCCCCTCCTCGCTGGGAAGATCGACTCTGAGGTAATAACTTCCACTCGACCCCCACACGATGGACTGTTGTTATTACCGCATTATTACCGTGTTATTACCGCGTTATTACATTTGCACCGCCTGTCAGGATGAGGTCGACCTTCAGGTAACAGCCGAGCGGCTTTTTTAGGTACCCGCCACCCGAGGGGGAGGGGGGGAGGGGTAGGTTTTAAAAAAATAAAACATTTCGCCAGCGGAGAAGAAGTGGGTTCCGCTGTTTTCCACGCTCCGCCGCTCTGACATGAGCCCGTTTCCCCATTACCGTGCCTCCCTGGTTGTATAATATTTTCTTTTTTTTTTTTATGGCAGACAGGGCTGGCTGGAGACAAAGAGCGGAGCGAAAAAGGACAAGACGGAGGGGAGGTGTGTGTGTGTGTGTGTGTGTGTGTGGGGAGGGGTTCCCCGGCTTCCCCCTGCCAAGGATTCCCTCACAGTCATCTGGGCCGTGTCAACCCCAGGCTTGCCCAGGCACATTCCTGAACACTGACTTCACCTCCCTCCGTGTCCCTGCAGCACCTCCTCCTCCTGCCTCGTTGCTCAGACAATGAATAAAAGAGCTTGTTTACACGCTGCAGAGAAGCGGGCAGCGCCAAGCGGGAAAGGAAGGAGGTGGCGGGATGGGGGAGGGCGGGGTGAGGGTACTTCCCGGATAGCCGTTTGCCAGCGGTTCCGGACGTCTGCAGGGGTCATGGAACCCTCCGTCCCCGGGGGCCCCCTGTTCGCGATGCGCACGACCCGAGAAGAAGTTTTCGCCGGTTGCCGCGGCAACCCTGCTCCTGGCGAGCCCTCGAGAGTGAGTCGGCGTTTGTCAGAACTTCACGAGTAGTAATGATTATGTAACTGGCCGAGGCGGATGGGTTCGCACATATCCGACGTTTCGCTAGGAGATGCTAATGCGGCGTTAGCATGAGGTTAGCTGCTATGTCCGGCCCGGAACCCAAAGATCGAGGCGGTTTAGCGTGGACGGGTCACCTGTCAATCACAGAGCAACCATCAAAATTAAGATTTATCAATTAACCTTGTTTTCAGCCACTTAGCACAACCAGCGCGCACAACTTATGCAACGACGACGCATCAAACCACACCGGAAAACATCCAAAGTTGTGTTTTCTTAAAAAATCCAATCCACAGGCACATTTGTTGCTCCTTTCCTGTGTGTGTGTGTGTGTATGTGTGTGTGTGTGTGTGTGTGTATGCACACCGCTGAGGTTAAACAGGGTCAATATGGACGTTCTAAAAATTGTCCTCGTCCTTCTTCCGGAACAACCGCCCCATTGATAAAAAAAATCATCCAAATCGGACCGCAACTTTTCCTGGTGGAGTCCAAAAGTGGCGCCTTGGCAAAGGGGGGTGTTTACAGTTATGGAAAAAAAAAAAAAAAAAACTCCCGCCCTCGCATTGGGGTGCGAGGGTTGTTTACAGTTATGGAATTTTTCACTGGAATATCACCGTATCATCTGCAAACAAAACATAGAGCTGCTGCTTAGCAAGAAGGCGCTATCTCGGGTTGGGATTTTATCACCAGCAACCCTTTAAGCCCCGTCTCCTCCGAAAGATTTGCGCTTTCCAGTGACGTTAGCAAAACATCCCAACGCCTAACATCTCGGGGTCTTTGTATGACGGACGTTTCAAGGCTCCGTCGATGCTTTTTGAAAAGAGCTCTCAAAGTTACGACGGTATCTGACCCCCGTATCGGAGTCCGTAAATGGCAACCCCTTAATGCCTCCGACATCCGCTCGCTCTAATGTGCTCTCCCAGAAAAAAAAAAAGGTCGAAATGCATTAACGATATCAAATGTGGACACTTAAACGCACCTCCTGGCCATTATCATATGAGTCATGCTGAAGAGCCTCCTTCTCAGAGAAGGGAAGCCCCCTTCTCTGAGGGAGGCGGCCATCTTTACTGGCCAACAATGAGGCTTTCGCTGTTTCGGCGCCGCTTTTGTCGGCAGCCGTTCTTTTCTTCTCTTAAGGGTCAAAGCAAAACCGAACATCTGGTCAACAATTGGGAGCCAAGATTAGCATTCACACGTACGGGTAATTTACGATCTACTTCCGGGAGAGAGACCACGCAGAATCGGCGAGAACATGGGAACGTCTACGCACCGCCGTCCTCTACGCCACCGCGGTGACGGGGTGTAATGCGCAAATGGCGATTAGCGTGCCGTTGCTTCCTGTTTGAAGCGGCGGTTCTTCTCACCCGGAGGAAGAAGAAGGATGGCGGCACCGACGCCTCAGTAACCAGGAAAGAAGCGCAGTGGAGAAAGAAAAAAAAACATTGATCCCCCAATCGGTGCCCCCGCCTCCGCCGACCGGAGAATCTGTGCTACCGCCGCGCTATTTCTGGGGTTTTATTCTAGGTTTGGAAATCAGGGCACTTCCAGCCAATCACACGGCTTCTTTCTGGGCTACTTCGCTCATCCTCGCCCCACGGGGGCGCCTTCAATGGTGACCCTGCAAGCACAGAGCGGCGGCTAATGTCATTAGCTCCAGTGGTGGACCAGATTTTAAAAAATTATATACAAAGACAATTATATGTATAGACATACTAATACATACATACATACACATAAAATTTATATATACACTCATAGATATGTGAATATGTAAATTCTATTTTTAATCTAAATATGTACATATAAATATATGAATTTACAAATTAAAAAAATACATATTTTTATTTAGACACACACACACACTGGTGATTCTGTACCACACGTGTATACATACATGCACACACACACACACATATAAATACATACACTCACATATATATACACGATATATAGACACATTGGTAATTCTGGTTGTATCTCCTTCTGCACTATAGATAGTTTAATTAGAGTCAATGGCCTGAAATACTCTTTCGCTTGTGTCGACACGGTCTCCCCTCAACCACCAACCACACACACTCGAATGACGCACACACACTCACACACACGCACGCGGTTGTGCCTTAAAAAGGACTTCACTTCTTGTGTAAACATTAAAAAAAATCTAAAACACCATCTGTCCGGGAACCCCAGAATCTGAATATGAAAAACGCTTGTTCGCTACGGAGCGCCGTCCCCTTTTGTGCGCGTGTGTGTGTGTGTGTGCAGCTTCACGGTTCGTCCGTACTTTGACACACACACACGCTTCAGAAAAAAAAACAGTGTTCACTTAAGGTTATATGCCGAATATTGCCGCATTGTTTGTCATGCAAATACAGCAGTCACCTTTGAAACACAAACCTCTCAAGGCGTCAACCCCCCCATCATCATGACTCAACCCCCCCCCCGCGCAAAAACCCGTGGGCGCCACGGTGATTGACAGGTGCAGAGGTGGGAGGGGAAGGAGGCCGGATCAGCTCATGACAAGCTACGACAGGATCACCGCCACCTTGAGGGGAATCGGAGAGTCGGAGAGCCGCAAAATCAAAAGGGGGGAAGTTACTCAACCCCCAAAAAGACTCCCAATCAACCCCCGTCTCTCTCTCACACACACACACACACACACACACACACACACACACCTCCTGAAAGGCTCCTACGGTTCAACTTTCCATTGGAGGAATCGCAACCCAAGTGACAGCCATAACGCAAGACCAACGCCACGTGCAAGGGACGTCGGGGGGAGGGGAAGGGGCCTGGGGGTGCAGGAAACTCGTTTTCGTCTATTTCAAACGAGGGAGCCGGCAGACTTCTTTCATGTCGAGCTGCAGAACAGGAAGAGAAACAACGGCGATAGTTTCCACCGGAGGAAGTTGTAGTCATTATTCACGGTAGCGCAGAGCAGGAAGGGGAAAGTATCACACAAGATTACATCATTTACACCAGGGTGACATCCCATAATAAGAACAACATTAGCGCCCCCACTCGGGATGGATACAAGGACAGAAAACAATAACCCCCCCCCTTCACCGTGTGATGTTTTGGAAATTTATGCAGCCTTTCAAGTGATTGTACAAGAACACAATGCGGTGGGTACGCTAGCTCACTCCGCTAACTGGCTAACTAAGCAAACAGCAGTAGCGAGGAACAGAAACGACTTTGTATTTGACTATGGAAGCATCATTAGTGTAAATTATACAGTCTGGAAAGTAACGCCATGTGTCGGTGAGCTAGGCTGACGCTACTCGTCCAATCATTCGCCTGAAGTTATCACTCGCCGCCGTGGAAGAGTTTACCTGGAAGTTGGTGTACATCAAAAGTAACGGCGGAGTAGCTTGGCGACACTAGCTAACTGCGCTAATAGCATAGCAGTTTGTACGTTGGCACGGGTGTTCGGCTAGTATCCTCCACGTCGATAAATTAGTGGGATTAAACTGATAGAAGTGCGCTTTCCCAGAGGGTTAGCATGGCTAGCAACCAGCAGCTAACAGCGCAGCGCGGTCCGGGCCCATGTTCGGATTAAAAAAACTGTAATTAGAGGTGAGATCAGCTTCCATTCCCAAACTCATTGTGATGAGATTGTGCAATGACACAAACACACAAAACACACACACACACACACACATGCAGCCAGGTCACAAACAGCCTCCACCCCAGAAAACCTTGAATCCGGTGGATTCAAGGTTTTCAAGTAATCTCACGCTACAAGCTGCGACAGCACCGAGCATTCTTGGCGCGCCCACACACTGTCAGCAGCGCGTGTGTGTGCATACATGTGTGTGTGTGTGCGTAAAACTTCCTCCGCCACATCAGAACCAACTATTTTCAACAACGAAGGTGATAAACTGACTTGTAAATGGAGGCGCTTGGAGCTCTCAGCTGTAAATTTCACAAGATCCCTGCGGCGTGCGCGTGTGTGTGTGTGTGTGAGTGTTATGGGAGCCTATGAAGAAACAATAAAGGAGCTGCTGGTGGACCATAAAAGGACGGGTGTGAATAAAAGGTCAGCTTCCTTATCTGAGGCGCAGGTTGGCTATTTAAGAAAAGACGGTCCAGATGCGGAAAAAGGGGCGGAGCTAATTTCCCAAAGATGGCGATGGACGGATCGGAGGCGACTTAAACCTCTTGTTTAACAAAATCGGGAATAAACCTCGGGATAATCCGAAAACTAACCTTCTCATATGGGGAACAATCCATTCGAGGTCTAAGCGGACCGATGACGGGTTTTTTGGCCGTGACGAGCGCCTATCAATCACAATCCGGTGGACGCTAACGGCTAACAAGCAACTCTCTGATTAGCCTTACAGCTCAAACAAAAAAGCTAATGGGGTATGAGATACCCTGATGTAGCCTTGGGACTTTAGCGCTGGTTCTCAAGAGCGTTGCTCTTGGAGTTGGGTTTTGAACCATGGAGTCCCTGCAGTCAGCTTGAAGCGGACGAGTCTGAGAAACAGCACCGTAAACAAACCCCAGCAGCTTTAACGCCGCCACCCTTGCTGGCCTCGCCGAGCGGACACCCCCTTCGCCGTACCGGAGGGCCGGCCGGCTGAGCGGCGAATCCCCCCGCGGCGTTTATCAGCGCGGCGGCAGGAAGTTTCCTGGCCAGAGAAGCCGAAGGAAGAGATGTTATCTGCGGCGAGACGTCGCTTTTTCCATGAAGTCATCAGCGGCCCCCTGGGAGGGACGGCGGCGGCGGCGGCGCAGCAACAAAAGGCCCACTGTTGGACGAGCACAATATGGTGCTTTGCTGCCCGGCGGCCAGGACACACATGCAAATGACAGACCTACATGTGGGGGGGGCAGGATAGGTGTGTGTGTGTGTGTGTGTGTGTGTATGACAGCAAACCCAGGTGCTTCATTAAAAGGCAAACCCCACCCCAAAATAAGTTAAATCCTGATTTTTGGTTGGTGCAAAAAAAACAAAAAAAAACCGGCAAGCGCGCACGGGCACGACCTCCCCCCCCCCCTCCACACACACACACATACATACACACACTTCCCTCTCTTATCACGTAACGTGAACGGGTAAGTAAACGTTGTTTTGAGAGCAGCTGCTGGGAGGGAAAACAGGTTGGCCGGGAGTCTTCCGTTTCACGCACGCTCCCGCAAGCACGCGTGCACGCCAATCGTCAACCCATCTCCTCTCCTTCCGTTCCGCCAGCCGTTCACTTCCTGATCCATGCCCGTCGAAACGCGCACGTTGCAAGGTTCTTCAAGTTTTACGTGTGTGTGTGTGTGTGTGTGTTGGGGGGGGGGGGGGGGTCGGCAACCGGACGTGCCGTTTCCAAACGAGATCCCACGACGCGTGCGAGCGACGTATCCACGGATCATCGGCGCACGTGACCGTGTGCATGTGTGTGTTCGTGTGCGCGTGTGTGTGTGATTGTTTTGCAGCACGACTTCCGATGAAACGATTTCCAAAGCAGTAACCGGACGAACGAACGAAGGCGCGCACCGGAGCGTGATCGGGATCGATAAGGGTGATCGGGAAGTGCGTGGAGGGTAGTGCGTGGAGGGTGGGGGGGGGGGGGACTCACCGTTGGCGCCGTACTTCTCCATCTGTCCGCGGACCTGCTCCGGTGTGAGCCCGGTGTTCTCGTTCACGCCGAAGTTGGCGAGAACTTCGGCCGCCGTTTTGGTGTGCGCGGTCTCCATCTCGGGCGGAGGCGCACAGAAAGCGTGCTGCTTCTGCTGCTGCTGCTGCTGCTGCTGCTTCTTCTGCTGGAGGTGCTGGAGATGTTCGCGCACACGCACGTAGATGAACGTCCGGGGCACCTGTAGCCCTCTTCCTCCTCCTCCTCCTCCTCCACGCCTGCACAGACCCTTCAGGTGAGACGCTGAGAAGCTCAGAAGGTGGAGGAGCTGCTGCTGCTGCTGCGCCGCCGCCGCCGCTGCTGCTCCTTCATCTCCATCTGAAGGTGTGCTGAGTGTGTGTGAGTGTGTGTGTGAGTGTGTGTGTGTGTGTGTGTGTGTGTGCACCGCCTCTTTTTTTTTTTTTTTTTTTTTTTTTTTTTTTTTGGAGCACTCCATCCCGCGCTCTCATTGGCTGCGCACCTGAGTGCGCGGGTTCGGGCAAACCTCCACCTCCTCCACCCGGATCCACACATCCTTCGGTCCAAAAACGAAGAAAAAAAAAAGAAATTAAAAAAAAAAAAAAAACTCCACAGCGATGTTTCTCCGTAGGGTTGTTCTCGCGATACCGCCGGATGACGTCACCGCTCGTTATTTCGCCTTTACGCGAGGAGAGGTGTTGGCGAAAGGGAGAAGTTTGCCCAAAAGGTTGACTTTTTAAAAAAATGAATCCAACCTTTAGTAAGTCAGGTGACGCAAACACACACACACACACACACACACACACCTGGTAGATTAAAAACAAAATTACATTTAAAAGTCACATTGTTATCAGTGTTTGTGAAAATAAAAAAAAAAAACAATCTCAAACTTATTACTTAAAAGATCATAAATAAATACAAATATAATTTCGAAAAATAGTTTTTGTTGTTTTTTTTTTAGTGTGTTATGTGCCAATGCGGGTCTCCAGGATACTTTCTGGCAAAGCAGGAAATACCTGGAAGGAGACAAACCATTGAATTACACACACACATGCATACACACATACACACACATTTACACGGCTGGCGGTGTGTGACAAAGCACACTTGAAAAGTAAAAGCCCATGACCTCACATGACCCCACTCCCTCCGAGGACTCGTATTTCTATTTCCACCTCAAATGGGTGTTGTTGTTTGGGGGTCCATATGTGTGTGTGTGTGTGTGTGTGTAGTTATTTCACACACCCAATTTGTGAGCATGGGTTTTTTTCCTCCGAATGCAGTCAGGATTTTTGGGGGATTTGAAAAGCGTGTCATAGGACGAGGTTGACTGACAGAAGGAAATAGCACTTGAGGGGGAACATCCGTTTGTGTGTGTGTGTGTGTGTGTGCGCGTGTGTGTGTGTGTGTGTGTGTGAGCACATCCTCGGTGAACTGGTCCTGCAGCTTTGGATAGCTCGCTTACAGGTGGGTGATGTATCCAATTTTCCCTACAGTGTCACGAGAAGGAGATGTGACAGTCCAATAAAACAGTCCCACCCCCCTCCCACACACACACACACACACACACACACACACACACACACACACACACACACGTGCACACACACACCTCGGACGCGGGCCTGGACAGAACCGGGTCGCCTTGCTGAGCTCCACGAACATTTCTCAGGTGGCGTTTCTTTTTCACTGCCTCACAATAAGGACAACGTAAGACTTACGCTTCTTGTCATGCTAGCTTTTAGCACGTGTAGCCACGATGGCAACTTAAGTCCTACCAGGGCAAATGGCTTGGAGGGCGTTGGGGGTGCGGTGGGGGTCTGATCCGGGGGTGAGGGGTTTATCCAGGGGTCCGCATCCTGACCTTCACTGTTAAACAAGTGAGTCCAATGACAGATTACTCCAAGCTAGTTTCCTACCGGAACCAAGAGGTCTTCTATTTGGACTTTGCGGGGGGAGGAAGACAGAAGAAGGAGAAGGAAGGGGGAGGATGGGAGGAGGAGGGAGCCCTGGTATCAAGCACAGCTTGTCCGGGTGTCCACCTCGATTGTATGCTCGAGTCTTTTGTCCCCTCTTTGGAGAAACGACCAAGCAAAGGCTCAGTGAGGCTAATGCTAGCAAGTTAGCATTTATAGGCGCAGAGCTGAGCAACGTCATGATGGCGACGAGTTGCGCAAAGACTACGATAGGGCCGTCACATTCGGCGCTGTGAAGCATGAACTGAGTTCCAAAGTTAGCAAGACATCTTGTCAGCTGCCGGGGGAAATATAAAGTTTGGACTATTTGAGCTGGATTCGGTCTAGCTTCTTGTCTGCACCGCTCAAAGTCACCGGTTACGCTAGCTAGCAAATAATAGCTAATGTTCGCAGTTAGAGGTTAATCTCGCGCAAAGACCCCGCAACAAAAGTCCCGTTGCGAACGTCACGATTCACAGCTGATCGCTGACCAACGTTCTTGTTGGATGATTTACCCGGAGACCAGCCGGTTCCTCCAAACTTTCCAGCGGAGCACTTTCTGGAAAGTTCTGAAGCGTTCCCGCTCCACTCCTCCCGGCCGAGCTCTGCATGCGCCGCAGACATACTCACATGACTTTAATAAAAAAAAAAATCTAACTCCAGGAAAAACAGTCAGTCAGTCACGACTCGAGCCAACAAGGTAGTTACATATAGTAAAGTACACACGAGGAGTACGCTAACGTGCTAACTTTCGCAGAATGGAAACATTGTTAAGGCTAATGTTCACATGTGTAATGTACAAATGGCGGCTCGTCAGCATTTAGGTGTCAGATTTCAAATCCCTGTCGCTCGGGCAACCAAGCACGGCGTCGACCGCCCGGGGGGGGGATATATTAATCAGTAGTCAATGAGGTTTGCATCTGAAGTCAGCACTATGCTAATAAGCCACATGACATTTAGTGGAACGATAACCCTGCGCCGAGGATATTACCATATCTGTGCTACTGTTTCAGAATGAGAATGGATTATCTACTGTACAAATGAAAAAAAAATGGCGGTTTTACAGTGACAGCCAACTGCCGGGAACGCCGGGAATATTTACGCTAACAGTTTCAGACAAAAGATAATACAGGAAAGGCAAAGTGGCAGTTGGGTCTGTGTTTTATCACTCATGCAGGATAGTTCTACTTCCTGTTTACAGACAAAAAAATAGTTTTCTGAATAATAGCGGTATTTTTTATCATTTACCTCTCATCTGTTTGTATGTAATTGCGCATTTATACACACGTGAATAATGGTCGTTCCAATCGCGGCTTAGTTAACTTAATTTCGGAACAATTAACGTAATGAGCGTTGACACGCAAACATAAACACGAGTCCCCGTCGCCGCAGCAACCCCACAGAGAACCTCCGAGGTTGGCGAGGATTTCAAATTTATTTAAATTTGTACATTACATTTATAGGCCACACTTATCTATCAGCTGCAAGTGTCCACGTTGTAACATGAGATTTTTTACGAAAACTTTTTTTTTAACTTTGAATGAAATACATACCGGTAATATCCACAAATATGTACTGTAAATGCTTTTTTTTTTTCGACTAGTGTCTGTATAGTGACTGATGAAAAAGATAAATAATAAATAACTCAAGAAAAGTCAATCCATCCATCCGTCTTCTATCCTTGCTTTGTCCTTCTCCAGCTGATCGCTATCCTCGTCTTCTTCCTGCGCACTAAAACCGTTAAAGTTGTCGTATTGGAATTAAACAGCCTCAGAATTTTATCGTAATTTCATTGGTCCGATGCGATGAGGCTAAATATTTTGGTGAAGCTCATTAGCCCGCAAAAATCCATAAATTAGCCGCATTATTGTTCAAGCCGCGGCGTTCAAAGCGTGCGAAAAAAGTAGTGTAAATAATAGCTAGGAAATTATGGTACACATTTGTTACTGCTGCAGCGGGAACGTTGTAGTACTCCCCGCTGTTTTAATACTACAAGTGCGGCGACCTTTAAACACGCGGGGTCGCCAGCTGCTAATAATCCAGCAGAACCCGGGGGGTGAACCTTCTCGGAAGAAATATTCAGCAACCCCCCCCGATCCCAGATATCTTCAGGAAGGAATCCCTTCCTTCATCTTCTTGACCTGGTATAAGGAAATGAAACAATGTCCCAACGTCCGTCCGTCTTAAGTGTGCGCTCATTAGCCTATACAGACATGTTGCAGCGCCCACTAGTGGCGGGGGATGGAATTACACCAGCAGGAGACTGGTTTTATAATTCATTCATTACCTAATGCACTTATCCAGCACTCAGGGTCACTTGGACTTTATGTGGACATAAAAAAATTCACCCTCTCATTCAAATACAACTATTCACTCTCATCCGGGCAACGTCTCCAATGGACCACCGTAGAACATGGCGACTCCTCAGAGAAAGGCCCTCCTGTGGAAGTCCACCCGGGGACCTTCTGGCTGTGAGGTAGAAGGGCTAACCGCCGCGCCCTTCTCAAGTTTACGAAGCTTCCTGCGAAATGATGAGGTACGCAGCCGTGTACTAAAAGTATCCCAGTAGTTTGGAGTCAGGTTTCTACGCCGAACAGCCGAGCGCCCCCGTATGAGGACACTATTGTGACAAACTGCCCGACGTTCTCAAGCTCTCCGTGAGGAGGACTCATCTTTCTTCCTGTCGTTCGTCAACGGCGGGGGGAAAGCTCCCGTCCCACATTTCCTTTTTCCGTCGCTTCGTCCCGAACGCTGCCGCAGCATGACTTCGCCGTCGGGAGAACACAAGGGCCAGAACCAAGACCCCCCTTTTTTTTTTTCCCTCTGAGCGGCAAAATATAGACGGAACAAGGCGCTCCAGTTCTGTCCTCGGTCACGGGCCGGCCTACTCTCACTCACGCAGGTTTAAAAAGAAGAAGGGTATTTATACCCGGCTGTTACGTAATCTAAAGAACCGCCATCCTAGAGGACAGAACCCGGGACACCGGCATCCTCCTGGATGTTCTGCAGCTTCCACCGGGGGGACGGGAGGGGAACTCATTTTCACATCAGCATGATGGTCGCCCTCCAAGGGCCACATGTAACAGTAACAGCATAAATATAACTAAATTTAACCAGATGTAATTAAAAATAAATGTAACTTCGCTTTAATGTGAAATAACTCCAAAATGTTACATATGCATTCCCATCAACTTTTCTCTCTTCTGGACATTTAGGGATCATTTGGATCATGTGGATACCGTCACTTCACGGGTAACATGATCGGCATGAATTGTGGGAAATGTAGTTTATGATCAATGCACGCATTACACTTCTTTATTTTAAGACAATCAGACCTTTTAAGACATTCTCGCGGGCCACATTCGGCCCGCTGGCCTTGAGTTTGACACATGAACTCCAGGCGCAAACATTCACCCACTCACTCATGTCATATAGAGACTTGTTAACATTCACTCTGTCATTCACATCATACGGACATGAAATTGCTTACTCTCTCATTTAAACATCCAGGTACAAACATTCACCCACTCATTCATGTCATTTTTACACATGCAACCATTCACCCTTTCATGAACACAACCTCCAGGCACAAACAAGTATTCATTCATGTCATAGAGAGATCAAGCCATTCACCCTGTCATTCACGTGTCACATAGAGGCGTCGTCTTTGCCTCAGTTCATGTCGCCATCTCTGATGGAATCTAAGGGCCTCCACCTCTGACAGCTCGCTTCCTACACTTGTCACATTTCATTCGGCCCTCCGCTGAAAGCCGACGCTTTAATCCAACCCCCCCCACCCCCGACACACAGGCTCTCACCGCCACTGCTGTCGCCGCCGCCGCCGCCGCTATGAGTCATCATGCCACCATCAATCAGCCCCGTCTGTAATGGAATCAGAAGCCGCGTGTGAAGCCATTAGAGTCGCCGCCGTCAGAAGTAAAGAAGTCCCTTCACCGTCCCTGTGAGAGGATGCCGCATTTCACTCAACGCTTCGTGTAACCCTCCGGTGGTTGCAAAAGAAATTAATGGAAATGTGCAACAATGTTAGCGGTTGCTAAATACTACTGCTAACCAGGAAATGCTCATTGGAGGACATTGAGAGTCGCAGGCGGTGACTGCTATTAGCTAGATCCCGCCGCTTGTCCTCATGTTAAGCTAGCAGTAGAACAATAAGAACTGTTTTTAAGAGCTAAAAATGACAACGGAGAACGCGGTCATGTTAAGAACCGCAATTATTCAAACACAAGTTGGCGGCGGTGAAACCTTTCCCCCGGCGCCATGTTTTATTTCATCATTTATTCACCGATACTCAAACATTTGCTTTTAACATTAGCATCAGAGGTTGATTGTACTTCCTGTCTCGAGCGAAGCTGCAAAAGTTAAAGCGGCATTCGCCATTCGCCCATGGCGGTCCCGGATGGGGGAGACGACCAGCAGCCCGAGTGAAATATCACAGCAGTCGCAAGTGATTAGAAACCGGAAAGTGAAGAGTTTCTTCAACAGATGTCGTCCACACACACACAACACACACACCTGCCCACCCACTAATGGGCCTTTATGAGCTCGCTTTGCCGCATCACAACACACACCGGGAAAGCGAGCGACAACTGCCGCTTCCTGTCAAACGGCTCCAATTACCAATGGGTGACCTGGGAAAGAGACGGGGGGGGTCAGCTGAGGCACGAAGCAATAATATGAGATGCAAATGAGAGCGGCGGGTCTACTCTCTCCAGCTGAGAGGGATGCGGCGTGTTGTTTTGACGCCCAAAATTGGGGTCTGAAGGACGTAAATAGGTCGTCCACGGTAACGAGGAGCTTTCACGGACGCTTCTCCACTTCAAGCATCATAAAACACTGAATAATTGCAAGTGAATTGCATTACTGTGGTATAAATTCGCATCGGGAACGATGTTCGGCCCGCAGCTTCATAGAATCCCAAAACCCAACGCTGCTCGGAGTGTGTGAGGGGAGGCGTGAGGCGGATGAACAACACCAGACGGCTGCGATCCCTTCTTTTCCGTTGTTTTTTTTTTCAAGCTTCCTAACAAGAAGACCAGTCTCCTCTGACGTGGAGACGGAGAGACGGCCTTGATCCCCGTCCAGGGGGAGATCTGTGTGTGTGCGTGTGTGTGTGTGTGTGTGTGTGTGTGTGTGTGTGTGTGAGAGACCCTCTATTCCGACCAAACACTTTTAACGAGGGACAGATGGCTCCCCATCGCTTTCTCTCCCTTACTTCATCAACTCTTTCGTGGGATAGCAGAAAGTGGGCGGGGCTAAAACTCACAGCCACGCCTCTGTATCATTAAAACTACAAAAATGTCCGACATTTGATCAACGATATGACACGGCTCACTTACCCTCTGGTCTCTGTTTTCAATTCTTTCAACGACTTCCAGAAAACAATCTGCGCCTGAAAACATTAGCGTTAGCATTAGCCTCCACCTCTATGGGATGCTGAGCCTAGCGACCCTGCGCTAAACTCTGTACCTGGTTCCATTCCACGCTAGCGCTATGTGCTAACAAGTAGATATCATCAAACGAGGGCCCAGAAAAGACAGCAAAGGAAGTAGTAATGATTTGAATATTTGAAATCTATGTTCTTAAAGTGTCTTCCGAGGCACCGGCTGGATTATAATCCCCAATCTTTCTGGAGATTGGGCTAGATTCAAAAGCTGTGAGCAATTTCACGAAAAATAAAAATTAAAACAGGAAGTCCACCCCTCCTCCGATGCAAGGGAGATGATGTCTGAAATTCACCAGCTGGGAATATACAAATACAATCATTACAAATAAATAAACAAAGTGGGGGGGGGGGGGGGGGGGGTTGACAGAAGAGCCAGGTGGATGAATGAAGGTTCTCCACATGATTCTGGACGGAGACGCCAGTCAAAGTGCTTTTGTACATTAAAATGAAACATAACAAGATGTGCGGGGGCTAATCTAGAAATAAAAACATAAATATGCTTTTGGAACCTCGATATGCAACAATATAAAAAGCTAAAATAAATTAAAAAACTGTTTAAGGGAGTTTCTGTTTTGCTTTTTCCTTCCAAAGCTGCTATCGGAACTCCAAGGTATTTTTCTTGTAGTTTAATTCTCATGCAACCATTGACTCTCTAATTCACATATCCAGACACTTCCTGACACACACACACACACACACACACACACACACATCATTGTGGCAGCTCTGTTCGCGGTGCCTCTGTACATCTCCCTCGTCACAGACGAGTCCACATAATGGGTCGATTCAAACCGGACCTCGCCGGCATCGCCACGGAGACCAAGGTGAGGTGTTTGCGTTAACAGGACGGGACTGCGAGTGTCTGCCGGTGTCACCAAAAGAACCAGCCATGGACAGCAGAAGGCTCGTTTTTCGATGTTTGAAGAGAGAAATTCGAAAATGTTTCCATGTTGAGATTCCTGTGCTGTGTCATGAGCGGGGGGGGGGGAGGTTGGTTTACATAAGGTGACTTGAAATGGCAACAAAGACATCATGGAAAGACAGAAAAAGAAAAAGGAAAAGCCTTAGAAACACATCCCCCTGGAGGGGAAACTCACACCAAAGGGATCATCCTGAGAAGATGGAAATACTGTTATTACTATGTAATTACTGTGTAATTACACTGTCATTGCTGTGTAATTAAACAATTACCCCACTGTTGCCCTCTTGTTGTGATGTACCTGCCCACGTACCAACATGCACTTGTAAGTACTCTGTATCCAACCTGGATGTTATTAAATAGTCATGTACTTTACACCTTGTTGTAATTGTTTCGCATAGCAATGTTGTTTTTAATCACAAATGTTTTTTTTTCCCTTTAAATTTATAAATAAAGCTGTAAATTGTATTTGAATAATTACAATCCAAGAAAACATTTGGAAATTTTTGACTGACAGCCCGGAGGGAAGGAACCCGTTCCAAGGAACGGGTGCCGCTGTCGGTTTGAAACCCATTTCCCGTCTCCTTCCTGATTGGTTACCAGAGGAAACCGCCAGTCACGTCGTCACAAGACCCCCCCCCCCCCCAAAAAAAAGAAAAAAAAATCATCAGTTCATCAAGCAAGTACATGAGGTTTTTGTTTCCTCAATAAAAAAAAAAAAAATCGAGGGGCGATGTGAAAAACGTTTCCCATCCCGGACCCCCCCAACCCCTTGAGAATGCCTGCTGCTCTTTAAATAAATCGCTGGCCTGATTACGAACCCCCCCACCACCCGCAGCCGGCCCACATGGCCTAGATGCAGCGGTCCGGATCGGGGGTGGGAGGGTGATAATAAAAAAAAAAAATGAAAAAAGAAAACACCAAAGATCCTGGTTTGAAGCGAAACCAGGAAAAAAGGTTAAACTCCTAATCTGACTTTTCTTTTTTTTTTTTAATCCCACTGAACTCCACAAACCTCTGATTTTAAATGTGAGCTCCAATTTGTATGTGTGTGTGTGTGTGTGTGTGTGTGTGTGTGCGCGCATGTCCCGCCCCCTCAGATCAGAGCTGATATTAATGTGATACAGATAAAAGCCTCTCAACATGTTGATAAAGCGATAAAAGGATTTAACATTGAAGGATATAATTCAAAAAAAAATCCTAATCCCTAGGAAATCATAGTTTTGTGCATTATATGTAAAGATGTAAAAAAAGATGTAAAAAAATAAATATATATCTAAATAAAAGTAAAAATATTGGATCCAACAGAGCAGGAAGTGAGGCACAAAAACTAGAGCATTTTCAAAATAAAACACCTGGAAGTCAGCTGTCAATCATCAGGCCGCCTATAGATTCAGCCCAACAGACAATTTCAACATTTTACATACGATATATTCAGTCTGCATTTTAAAAAGAGTTTCCCAGGGAAAAGGAAGAAGTGCTGAGAGTCAGCAGGAGGCGTGGACGGGTTCCTGTGCTCGGGGCTCCCGGTGGAACGCCGCTCCGGAAAATGGGATGAAAAAGCAAAAGAGGAGCGGATGGATGGTGGGAGGGGTTGGAAGGGGGGCAAAAGTTTAAAAAGAAAGAAAAGCGTCTTATTTTTAACTTTGTTAGCGACAGCGGCTTGGCTGAAGAGGAAGGTTGAAGCCGGAGCCGAAGCACCGGCTGCTATTTGCCTAACAAACGACGGCAGGCAGGGATGCAAAACCAGCTGGGAAGAGCTGGGGTGTCGCTGCATGTGTGTGTGTGTGTGAGTGTGCGTGTGTGTGTGTCATTAATATAATCGTCTGCCACTGCGACCGAACAAACAAAAGCTCTATTTGAAGTAAAAAGTGCTTGTACGCGGTTACGAGTACTTGACTTCCGTAAAAGGCGGCCGGCAGAGATCCTGTTTTAAATCGTAAAAATAGTAATAAATGATTGAATAATGGAAAAATTTACCAACCCTGGTAACCATGGGTTCACAAGAAATGTCATAAAATTTTTTAGTACTATTTACTAATCCTGCTTTGCTTTTTTAATTATCATTATTATCTATTTTGTAATAGTTTAATTGATTTTTACCAGTTTATTTTTATTTATTTTCTTCTAATAAAAATTTTCTTCTTTATATGAACCCATTTGAATATTTTTTTAGTTTCCTGTTTGTTTTCCCTCCTATTTATATAATTTGTTTTCCAAATGTTTTTATTTGTTCTGCGTGAACAATGTCTATGTGCAGTTCCACCTGTGGCCACTAGGGGTCCCTGCAGGGCCAAAAGCATCCACCAATCACATGATATCCTGACAATCCAAGATGGCGGCGCAGGAGTTAGTGCAGCTGAATGCTAACAAAGCTACATGCTAAAAAAAAAAACAGAAACACAGGCTTCCCCGTAATCCATCAAGAGATAAAATAAATACTTGCATTTTATGTACCTTTACAGCCCTGTGATTGTCTTTCATTAGCACGTTAGCTTAGAACTGATGTTCAGTTCTAAGCTAACAAAATGGAAATTGGGTTGTATGAGGTCTGTGTGTGTGTGTGTGTGTGTGTGCTCGGCTGTTGCGGGTTGCCCTAACATCCCGCCTTTTGGGGGTGGCGGCGGCGGCCAAGCTGCCCCCGACAGGAAGCCAGAGAAGCACATTCACTCCATGACTCCACACCTTCCCTGTTTTGTCATACACACACACACACACACACACGCGGCAAGCATTAATAAGGTGACTATTTGGAAAAGGGAAATCCCACAGAAACAATCGTCTACTATTTTTCCCTTATTTTATTATTTTCCAGAGTAATCCCCCGCTGACATGCAGATCTGCCATTTTCCAGCTCTTACAGTAACACACTCTATGAAGTCACAAACACACACACACACACACACACACACGCTGCCACCCACCGCCATGTTCCTGGCAGATGAGACATGGCGGTGTTTTTGGCGGCGAGCCCCTGACACCCGAGCGCGTGATGCACCGCCGATCCGAGTTCAGGTAATAACACAAGCATTAACTATTAACCGGCTCTCGTCTTTGTCCTCCAAGGTCGTCGGGGCCAAGATGGAATATCAGGCCGAGGCGGCGGGATAAAAATAAAGGGAGGGGGGTTTAAAATATCGCCTTTCTCGGGCCGTTTTCTGGAGCGCTGATGCCTTTGGAGCGCCGCCGGCTGATGAGCGGAGCTTCGAGTGGATTGCCGCAGCGCCTGACCTGGAAAATATGCATTTATTTCACTTCTTTTAAGTTATTTATTTTTCTCCTCTCTTATTTTTCTACAATAAAAGTGGTAAACACTTGTATTGTTTGAACATCATTGTGTCGTTTAAATCTTTTTTTGGTGTATATGTATATGTCTGTATGGTGTCCTTGAGTAGGGTGCCTGAAATAAAATGTATTATTATAAAATTTGAAAAAAATATTTAAATCAGGAATACTGCGAATGCACTTCCTGCCCATACAGACTAAAGATAAATTGACTGAAACTAATGTGCAGCACATATGGCTAATGTGTTCACAATTAATCATATAAAACGCAGTAGTCTATTGATGATGTGTTAATAACATGTAATAGTGGGTCAAACATGTTTAATAACAATGTAATAAGCGTTGGGTGATTATAATTGGAGTCCAGCGGTGTGATATATCAATTTATTTCTGAGAAAAAAGGGACGACGTAGGGTGAAGAGATCTCGGGTGCGTTATATAATCCAGATTGGAAGTTACCTCTGCTCTGAAACCCCTGACTCATGTGAAGATGGATGAAAAAAAAAAAACAAAAACGGAGGAAACCTCAGCGTTGAATCAGACCGCGATGCCGAGGCTCATCCGGACGTCACCGCGTGCCTCCCCCCCCCCCCAACTTTTAGTCATGAGAACTCCTCATCGCCACAGAGACGTGCTGCGGAGGCTGGGATGCGAGAGAACATGCAAACCAGATTGCGGGATGAGGTCATGCGGTTTCGACGGAACGCAGTGTGACGGGTTTTTGTTTTTTTTTTCGAGATGCCTTCGATACGGCGGGGGGAGAACGGAGTCGGAGGGGGGTCAGAGGTCATGAAGGTGGTGGTTTTAGGGAGGAGGGGGTGGCGAGGCGCAACATGGCGGCAAAGCAAAGCAGCAAATACAGGAAGTGAGAACAAGGGGGTTTACCCGGTGACTCCGAGGGTTGGTTAAGGGCCGGTCACCGAGTTCGCCAACCCGTGTCAGCGTCCTCGCCGGTAACTTGCAGTCCGGTGCCCCAAAAAGAGGCAGGGCTTGGAGGAAAATTGACCCGAGTCCTCACCCTCTATTTGGTCTCTTCCCGAAGCTGCCAGCTAACAACCTGCACTTTTAATTAGCAGTAAGATAACTGGACATCCGGTTTTCTGTGTGTGAGTGTGTGTGCGCATGTGTGTGTGTGTGTGTGTGTCTGTGTGTGATCTGCGTGCCGAACCCCCGTGACCGTCTGTTTGCGATTCACGACGCGGCACGGCTTTGCACGTGTGCAGCTTCTGTGGAAGCGGCTGTGCAGCGTGTGATGTCACCAGGGTCACGCACACACACACACACACACACACACACACACACACATCACTTTGTGAATTCAATCTAATAAGATCCTTAAGTCTGAATAACAGGCGACACATGTGGAGCCTCCTCCTCCCCATCTTCTCAAACAAAAAGATGTTCTTCCATGACTTATTGTGGAGGTGCGCGTACACACACACACACACACACACACACACACACACACACTCACACACACAGTTTGCAGCTTGTTCGAGCCAGTTTCCAGCCGGGACGACGACAAGACAAGTGGGAGGCAGGAGGGCGGCGTGACCACACACCCAAAAACAGCAAAAGAAAACGGTAAAAGAGAAGAAGAGGAGGAGGGATGGAAGGCGAGAGAGGGATGAGGGAGTTCGGCGCCGCAGGTGAGTGTGTCCACCTGGCGTGGGCGGCCGACCGCGGCGCAGGGGAGACGACGCGCAACGGCGCCTGACGGAGGCTTTGTGGTTCTTCGCCAAGACCAGCCGCCTCTCAGCTGGAAGAGTCATGGCACAGCGGGCTGGAGATGGAGAGAGGGAAAGATGGATGGAGGTGGTGAAGGAGATGAAGGCGGGATGGTGATGGAGGTGGGGAAGGATGTAGAGGTGGAGGGTGGCGTTTTTTGCCAAAGGTCTGCGGGAAAAAAATAATCAAAACAAACATGAGGCATTGTGATTAGCTAACTAGCATGCGTTTCAAGTGCAGTTCACACACACACATATGCACGTATACACACACATACATACAAAATAAGCACGGCGGGGGGGGGGTTCGGATGACATCATGGCTGACGAGAATGAAGGGAACGACATGAAGTGGGTTTAACCTGCAGGTCACCTTGTTGGTATTGAACCGAGAACCTTTTAGCCGTGTTGCGCCAATGCTAAAGGCATGCTAACATGTGATGCTTCGTATCAACAGAAATGAAAGGTAATGCATGAACAGGTCACAACATCATGAGTTCGGCGAGAGGCAAAACGCAGGTTGCCGCAGCCTGCACACACACACACACACACACACACACACACTAACACACACACTTCCCCAGCTATCCATTATAGTCCGCTGTCTCCCGGTACCACAGGTGGCTGCTCCAATAACGGCCAGCCTCTAACCCAGATAGGAGGAAGGCAAGAAATTAGATCAGAAATGGTGACACACACACATACACACACACACACACACTCACTGCCACCGCAATCAGACTACGGTGTGTGCTAAATGCGGGCGCAGGCCGAAAGTGCGGATTATCCTCGCCAGATTATTTAAACCTCCCAATTATCCTGGAGGCTCCCGGGAGGCGACCCGCCGTGACCTTCTCGTCCCCAGGTGGCCCAGAGGAAGTAGGTCTCATTACGGCATTAAAATTAGCATTTGAATACAGCTAAAGAGATTAATAAACATAAAAATAACCATTTTAAAGAGAAAGCATCTGATCCAAAATGACTTGAGGGTCACATGATGTGGTCCCGATGTCCTGTAACGTAATGTTGTAGCTTTGAACGTGCTAGCGGGAGCCAATCTAAAATGTCCCAGATTAGCATTCACGTTATGGGTATAAATGAACATAAAAACAACCCAGTAAAAGCGACATGTGACCTGAATGACCTCAGGGTCACACGAGGACATTCACATGTACCGTAAAGTAACTTTGCAGCTTCAAACCGGCTATAAGGAGCTACTTTCAAATGCACACACATTGAAGCTAGTGACTGATGTTACTTTAAAATTAGCAATTGAACTCCTAAGTTAGCTGCCGCTACATGGCAGCTAACTGCTCATGGTTCAGCCATGACTTGTTTAATGTATAGAAAGAATTTCCCAAAAAGGATTAATAAAGTATACATAATTATCAATGATTATTATTATTTATTATTTGGATAAATCTAAAGAATGAAATAACCATTTTAAAGCTAAAGATGACAAGCTGCTGATGTCCCACAACAAGCGCATGCTAATAGCAGTGTCGTAGCCTCCAACAAGCGTGCAGGAGCGACTTGAAAATATTTCAAAATTAGCATTTGCATAAAGCTACTAATAGCTTTTCTATGTAGATTTCCCACTTCCTGTTGCCCTCCATTGCAGTAACCATCCATAGAGTACATCTTTATCTCTTAAGTTGCACTACTCAAAACACAGAGTACACTAAAACACAGTACCAAAAGCTAGCGGCTTCTTGCACGTCACGCAACTCCGTTTTGGCACCTCAAATATCATCCAGGACTGAGACTCGGAAGAGGGAGGCGGTGGAGATCGGTGTCACAGAGGGGCTGCAGATGGCACGGCGGGGAAAACTCAATTGACCTTCATCTGACTTTGATATTTGTATTTGCAGCGCCGCTTCCGATATTCATCACCGCTGGACTAATGCTAAATGTAACGGGATAATTATGTTAAGGAGGAGGTGGGGGTGGCTGAGGGAGACGCTTTCAGGCTACCTTTTAATATATATATAAAATTATATGATTAATTATTAATTCATATATATATGTGTGTGTGTGTGTGTGTGTGTGTGTGTGTGTTTGTTTTTTCCTTTAATTGATGAGATGGCCAATATACAGGTAATAAAAAAATCAATGAATAGAATAAATAAATTTGTGTGTGTATATATATATATATATATATATAAAGAGAGAGAGAGAGGGGGGGGGAGAGAGAGAGATTTTATTTTTTGAAAGCTGTCACTTTTATTTTTTCTATTTATTTATTTATTTAGATTTATTTAGATTTTAGATTTTTTTAACTATTTCTTTTAAATCTGCATTTTGCGTATATGTATTTGTCCGTATATGTACAGTATCCACCAAGACACCTAATAAAATGTACATGTTATCATAATTATTATTATAATTATTGTTACACAGGGAGAACTGGTGTACATGAAAAATATATCATTATAAATATATCAAATATATCATTATAAAAACTATGGTACTAAATCTAAGTCAATAATAACTACTCGCTTAAAGGAACAAACATTTCAACTGTTTGAATACATTTGAAAATATATTTTTATATTCTATATCATACATAATAATACATTTATATATACGTGTGTGTGGTATACGTCATACAAAATCATGATATATAAAAAAAATGAAAAATGTTCAAACATATATGTTTTGGTCATTTGAATGTGAGCACATTTCAACATTTTTATTTATATGATTTTTTTTTTACAATATATTTTGCAGTCAATGGATAAATGTCACAAAATATTCTCAAAAAAACAATTTTTTTTTTTGGAAAAGGGCTAAACAATGATGATTACAGAAAAAATATCTAGATAAAAATTTAAGGTGAGAGGAGAAAATCATTTCTAAAAACTTTATTTTAAGTATTAAAAAAAAGGATTTCAAAAAATAAATGTTAGAAGTGCAACACAACACCAATTAGCATCCTCTCATCCCAGGAGGTGACTATTAAACTACAAATGCAAGAAAATAACAAAAAAATTCACCTTAATGCAAACTGGCTGCAGGATACCTGAATCTCTAGGTGAATTTACGCCAGGACTCGCCGGACCGCGATTGGCCGGGCGTAAGGATCAAGGTCACCAGAGGTAAAAAAAAAAACCAACTAAGCTTCCCTTCACCTTTCTGAAAGCGAGTCGTGTGAGACCAAGGCGGCGAGAACCTCGGTGAGCAATCTCAAGGAGGTGGGAGAGAGGAGCGGGAGAAGGCTGACTCACTCGCTCTGAATCACCGGGAGCCTTATTGAATATTTCCTGCACTTGATGTCATTATCGCCACGGCGATCATCATCATCATCATCATCGGACGCCGTCATCTGCGCCGTCCAGGGGCCTCGCAGAGGGAGAAGGTGAAAGCACGGCGAGAAACAAAAGGGCAGACCGATGTTCCGGTGAAAAAGTCAGACATCGATGGAATGTGAGGCGGGAAAGAGACGGTGTGTGTCCTTTTACGGTTCTCACAGGTTTTTTTTTTTTTTTTTTTGAGGAGAAATAGAATCTCGCCAGCAAATACAACAACCATCGTTGGGCAGCGTAAGATTGTGTGCATGAAAGTGTGTGTGTGTGTGTCCTTTTAGGGTTCTCTGGGATTTTCTTTTTTTAAAAGAAATAAAATCTTGCCAGCAAGTAAAAGAACCATTGTTGAGGAGTATCCATGTGTGCGTGTGTGTGTGTGTGTGTGTGTGCGTGGCCTGCCCACCTTAAACTACTCTCATCACAAAAGTGATCACACCTCCCCGCTTTGTATTTCCTTTTTTTTTTCCATTTTATTATTATTTTTTTTTCCCATTTCTGCCTCCGATGTGGCATGCATACAAAATCAAGAATCTTCGTGACCCCCTCCCCCATTCCCCCACCCCCGATTAAAGTTTATATCTGCAAGGGGGTTTCCATACTGATGTCTCTGCTGTGCAATCAATATTCACAGATATGTACATTCGGGTCACTCGCATATCCGCACAAAAGGAAATCAAGGTTCAAAGTAAAAAGGCCCGCCCCCCCGAAACAAACAAACAAACAAACACCCGCCCCCCTCCCATCCCGACAATATATTTCAAAACAAAAAAAAAAAAAAAAAAAAAAAAAAAAAAAAAAAAAGAGTTCAAATGAATTTGCTTGGCTATAAACCGTAGGCACGTGTGTCGGCCGGGCTCCCTGCAGCTGCAGCCCCGGCTCGGTGTAAACAGAAAGCGCCCCCCCCTCGCCGTTCCACCACCTTTTTTTTGGGGGGGGGCGGGGCTTGCTTTCAGAAAAAAACAAACAAAAACAAAACATTAGAACACTTTAAAACAGGTCGGCGGTGGGTCGGGCCGGGAAGGACGGGGGGGGTTCGGAGACGACTCCAAAACGATGGGGTTCTTTGGTATAAAGCACCGCGGCGTCCTGCGGCTGTGTGTGTGTGTGTGTGTTGGGGGGGGGTTCAGCCTCAACACCTGTGTGATTAAAACCTAAAGGTGCTTTGATTGACAGGTGATTGACCTTAAAACACCCCCCTCTTTTAAACCGCGCCTGGGAGATGTTGGAATAATGTTGGAAGAACATAGTTACGACATGGTTATTAACAAGCTAGCCCAACGGCAGGAGGCTCGCTAAGGTTCACTAGGCACGCGGGTGCAATAATAATAAATTTATAAGACCGTGGATTAAAAGGGATGTGACTTCTCCTCTTTGTCCCCTTTACGAGAAGGTGTGAGGAGGAAAGCAAAAGGGAAGATGAAGAGGAGGTGAGAAGGATGACGGGGAATAAAAAATTCTCCCGCCGTGACTAATGAGGCCGCACTGTCCTCCTGGAAGGCTGATTTTTATTTCTTTTTTTTTTTTTTTTGTTTCTTTCAGGACGTCGCCAAGGTGACCTGTTTTCAAAATGATGGAGGATGTAAAACCCCCCCCTCCCCCATCAGCCCTCCGCCCTCCGCCCATCCCCACCGGCCGCCGGTTGCCCGGGGAGAGAATTAAAATAAAAATAAATACAAATAAATCAAAACGGCAGGGGGAAGAAAAAAAAAAAAAAAAAAACGGGAACGCACTTCCTCCTACTTCGCGGCGGCGGGGTTTTGGCACGGCGCCGTCCGGCGAAAAATAAAAAAAAACAAAACCATAAAGTTACCTTCACTTTAAAAAAAAAAAAAAAAAAAAAAAAGAAAAAATAGAAAGCCAGCTCGTCTTCCTCATGTTCTTCTTCCTTTTCCTGGTCGGGTAATGCTCGTGCTGACGTGCTGGACTCGCGTAAGGCAAAAAGGACTGTGACTTAAGTGTAAAAAGTGCACCGTGCCCCCCCCGACCCCCGCCCTTCAGGGATCGGGGGTCCAGTTGGAGGGGGAAGCGTTGGGCGGTCGGCGTGAAAAGACTCCCCCGCTCCTCACAGCTGGAGCAGCTTGGTGGATTTGTTGGGGTAATTGATCGCCAGGCTGATGGCGGCGATGTTCTTCAGCGCCTAAACCGCAAGTAAATGACAGAAGACGAAGATGGATTTAAACACCCAGATGTGAAGGAGAGGGGAGATGGAAGTGTGTGTGTGTGTGTGTGTGTGTGTGTGTGTGTGAGGGGTGATGAAGAGGCGGCAACTTTGAGAAGTACCCTGTTTGTTTACCCTTCCTTATCTAGCATGGCAAGCTAATGCTAATCAAATATGGCTGCTGCTTCTGCGGAAGATGCGGGGTGTCCGAGACCTGCGGACGTCGTGTTTTAACGCCTCAAAACATGAAAAAAAACGGGGAAAACGGAGCGAGGGACCAGACGTCTTCTGAGCTCCACGCCGGCGGAGCTATCCCGATCCTCCAGTGTCCACTCACAGATCCACTGCCTCAATAACGACAATAAGCATTAATAACACCTTTATTACCGTGTTATGACAGGCTTCGGCTGCACAAACCCACCTTCCTTCAAAAAAAATAAAAAATAAATAAACAAAACGTGTTCCGCGTCAACCCTTGTCTCATCCTTTTCAATCTCATCTTAGGAGTAATTACAGCGTAATAACACAAAACCATCTGCCTTTCAGCATCTCGCCTCCCGAACCCTATATTTGTTTAAGATCGAGGCCTCGGGGGGGAAGAAAACAACGAAAGAAAGGATGGATAATGACGGCCGGGCAGCGAGACGGAGCGTAAACAATGTTCTCTGTGTCAACGCCGCGTGGCGGCGGTTTTGGTTTCCCGCCCCGACAGGTGTTAGATAACTCCTCCACGCCACCGCTGCCCGCCCACAGTGTTTGCTCGCTGCACCTCCAATCTACCTGCAGGGTGCCTCTTCTCGCTCCGCGACGGGGGTGGCGGCGGACGGCTAGCCCGCTAACGCTAATGGATCGTAATAAAACCAAATACATTAATCCTGAGTGCGGCCCACACACACTTTCAAAACAAGGGGGAGGGGTTGCCGGGTGTCAACAGCTCGGGTGATTCACCCGCTGACAAATGGCCGACAACGGCATGACATCACCGCACCTTGGTGTGTGTGTGTGAGTGTGTGTGAATGTGTGTGCGGTGGTGAAAATATGACAGTTCGTCATTTCTCCAAACCACAGAACCGGCGTGAAGTTCATGTTCCGACTGCGTGCTATGATGGCTTCGGATATTCCGAGCTTTCCGTGGGGCATGTGTGTGTGTGTGTATGAGGAGCAATTTAAAATAAAAAATAAAAAAATAAAAATTCCACCATGTTTTCCCACCTACAGCTGCCATCGTGGGTTTGGTACGGCCCGAAACGGAGGGACTCAAATCTCGCGCGGTGACTGTTTCTAAGCAACCGCGACCTTCCCGTTGCCAACAGACGTGGCCGTCTTACCATCGCAGTGCGGTTGACCAGCTGCTCGTCCGTGGTCATGGCGAGCAGGTACTCCTGGAGGACGCCTTGCGCCTGCGAGACACAACAGGGGGGAGAAAAAGTCAGGAAGTAGAGATGGACGGACAAGGAAGGGGTGTAAGGCGTCTCCGCCGTCGCCATGGTGAGTCTTCACCCGGAGTTATAAGGAAAGCCATCGGAGCTTTCGCCGGTTATGAGTCGAGGGGGGGGGCTGATCGTGCTAAATGGGCCGAGACGGGGCCAAATGGAGCCTCACCGGCCCCTGAAGATGAAGTCCAGAGCGCCCCCCCCCCCCCCCCCCCCGTCCAGCGTCCGCCATCCCTCACGCAGCACCCCGAGTGTTTATGCTGCCGCTAACATCCTGGGACGATTTGTCCACCTAGCGGTGCGTGACACTCTGTTGTGACGGCTAAATTTAGCTCCGGACTTCCGGAGATTTTTGGGGAGGGGGAGCTGGATTTCTATAAGAGGCTTTGTGACAGGAACTTCCTGTTCGGCGGCGAGGACCCATAGCTCGCTTCAAAAATGACCCGTGACAGGCAGACATGACGGAGTGCTGCTGGTGACCCCTGGTGGACGGACAGGCTTCGCACCCATGCACCGGGAGCGCTTCCTCTTAATAATTCAAGGCGGCAGAGAGATGGAGAACACACACACACACACACACACGGTCATGCAAAATGCATCTCCTCTCGTCTTGCGAGCAGCCAGTGTGGCATGGCGGCGTGCCGCCTGGCAGATGGCGAGGGGCCGGGCTTTGGCCCCCCGCCCGGAGGAGGACAGGTGGGTCTGAGGGAACGGGACGGATGCGAGGACCAAGGCAGAGAGCGGCGCGTCAGGTCGGTTTCACATGCAAACACACACACACACACACACACACACACCTTTCATCCAAACAAAAACAAAGGGATCCTGGAGCTATGATGACTGTTGGCGCCGGCGCCAGCGGATCGGGTTCTACGATTGGATGTCTCTACGAAGCCCCGCCTCTCACAGCTGACGGAAGCCTGGATCCATCTTGTTTAATACCACTTGGACTGTTTATCATTTTGAAAACGCTCCAATTCTTGCGCTCGACTTCCTGCTCCGTTTGAGCAGATTGATTGACAGGAGGGCCCGTCCGGGTCGAACCCGCCTATCGGCCTCCGTCAGCTGTGATTGGCTCCGGCTCCCACGCTATCTTTTTTCATTTTATCTATTTTATTTTAAAAAATACTCACTTTTTTGTCCCTGACTTCCTGCTCTGTTAAATTTGTCCTAACAATCGTGTTTACGCTTAGATATATACACTTTTAAATAAATTATTTTTTTAAAAGTCTGGACCGTAATTCCACCACTAGCATGACCTGTGATGCGGTGATTTGCTTCACTCTCGACATAATCCATCAATTTTATTTTAAAATTATTCCAGTTTTTGTGTCTGACTTCCTTTACAAACATCATTCATATCTATCTATCCATCGATCTATATACATATATATACAGAGAGAGCGAGAGAGATATTCACACACACACACACACACACACACACACAGAGTCAGGTCAATAAGTATTTGATCCCCCTGTGATTTTGCAAGTTCTCCCACTTAGAAATCATGGAGGGGTCTAAAATTTTCATCGTCGGTGCATTTCCACTGAGACAGAACCAATTTAAAAAATAAAAAAAAAATTGGAAATCACATTGTATGATTTTTAACAATTTTTTTTGTAAATTAAAGGGTCAAATAAGTATTTGATCCCTTGAGTCAAATAATTTTTTCCTTTTATCATACGATTGTGCACTCCTTACCTCACTTGTTACTAAGACACTTATAGTTTTATCACTTGTTTACTAAGACACTTTATAGTTTCACTGAGACACTTTATAGTTTATAGTTGATTTTATTTCTAATTCTGCCTTTTCTTTTTAATATTTATTACTGTTATATTTTCTGTAACTCTGGCACAACAATTTCCTTCGGGATTAATAAAGTTGTTCTTATCTTATCTTATCTCATCTTATTTTTAAATTTGGTACAGAGCCTTTGTTAACAGTTAGAGGTCAAACTGTAGGTCCTGTAGGTCTTCTGCATCACACGCTGCAGCAGGGATTTTGGCCGACTCCTCCATACGGATCTTCTCTAGATCGCTCAGGTTTCAGAGTTTCATCTCCCTCCAAAGATTTTCGATCGGATTTAGGTCTGTAGACTGGCTGGGCCACACCAGAACCTCGATTTGCTTCTTACGGAGCCGCTCCTTGGTTTTCCTGGCCATGTGCTTCGGGTCATTGTCGTGTTGGAAGACCATCTTCAATGGAAGGAGGTTTGTGCCCAATATCTCATAATAGACGGTCGCGTCCATCTTCTGCTTCATACAGCGAATTCGTCCTGGCCACTGTGCTGACACACACCCCCCAAACATGATGCTTCCACCCCCACGCTTCACTGTCAGTCTGTTATAATTGGGATGATACTCATCCTTCTTCTTCCTCCAAACACGCCGAATGGAGCTGAGACCAAAAAAGTTCTATTTTGGTCTCATCTGACCACAAAACCTTCTCCCATGACATCCAGATGGTCTCTGGCAAACTTCAGCCGGGTCTTGACACGGGCTGACGTAAACGGGGGGGACCTTTCCGTGCGATGCATGATTTTAAACCATTATGTCTCAGTGTATTACTGATAGTAGCCTTGGAAACAGCTGTCTTCAGGTCATTGACCAGCTCCTCCCGTGTAGATCTGGGCTGATTCTTCACCTTTCCGAGCATCACTGACATCCCACGAGGAGAGATCTCGGTCCGAGGGACATTGACGGTCATCATTAGCCTCTTCCATTTTCTGAAAATGGCTCCAACAGTTGTTTTTTTTTTCACCAAGCTGCTTGGCAATCGCTCTGTAGCCCTTTCCAGCTCTGTGAAGGTCAACAATTTTGTTTCTTGTGTCTTTTGACAGCTCTTTGGTTTTACTCCTACTGGCCGCTACACTTTAAGAAAGCCTTTGAGAAAGCTAACAAACTCAAATAGGTGCTACTCAATCAGAATGATGAGCAGAGTGTAGTTGGACTTTAAAAGCAGAGGAACACGTTTGTGAGGGTCAGAAATCTGGCTGATAAGCAAGGGATCGAATACTTAATTGACCCCGTGATTTACAAACAAACAAAAAAAAAATTAAAAATCATATATATATATATATATATACATACACATATATATATACATATCTACATATATATAAATAAATATATACACACACACATACATACATATATACACACATACACACACACACACACACACACACACACACACACACACACATATATTGTATTTTCCACACCATAAGGCGCACCTAATTTTCTCTTCAATTTTTTTTAAAAAACCACAATGCGGCTTATAATCCGATGCTCCTTATATGGATCAATATTGGTTAATTATGGGTACCTGAGTCAGGGGGCGTCACCTAAGAAGCAGCGGTAAAAAAGGGTAAAGGGGAATTCCAGTCCTAAACCACTTGTGTGTGTACAAAGACCCCAAAATGTCGCCTTTCAAGAGACACGCTTACGACGAAGAGTTCAGACTCAAGGCGATCGGTCACGCAGTAGAACATGGAAATACAGCAGCAGGAGGAGAATTCAACATTAGTAAATCAATGGCGCACAAGTGGAGGAAGCGACAAGATGACCTGCGCCGAGTGAAGAAGACTAAAAAGAGTTTCCGAGGAAGCAAAGCGAGATGACTACAGTTGGAGGACAAACTCGAACAGTTGGTCGTTGAACAGAGAGCGGCAAGTAGAAGCGTCGGTATTCGAATGAAGGCAACAGTGCTAGCTAGCGACATGAACATCAATGAATTTAGAGGCGGCTCTTCTCGGTGTTTTCGTTTTATGAAAAGCTTTGAACTGTGACAAATGGAGTTGGAAAAACGTTGTTTTCAACAAAGGCGGCGCAAATACCGGTAAGAGCTACCGGTTCGTACGGTACCGTATTGTGAACGCACTAACTTGTTTTGGGGGTGAATGGAATTGTCAGAACGTTGGGTTGTACTCTATAAATTAAGTTTGACTAACTGACTTATCTGACTGTTTTGTTGACATTCCCTTTAGCGCAGCTTCATCGAGTGGATGCATAACGCAACCCCAGCCCCTACTGTAGTTTCTACTCTATGCGCCTTATAATGTAGTGCGCCTTATATAAGAAAACAATTTCAAAACAGGCCATTCATTGAAGGTGCGCCTTATAGTGCGGAAAATGCGGTACATATACACATATCCATCTATCTCTCTATCTCGATATGTATACGCACCCATATACATACATACACACATATACACACATCACTTTCGACATCCCGGTGGAGAATAAGGGGACCAGCACGGTAACGAAACGCACAATGGGGTACGAAGTCTTCTTGGAGACCGCAGTTTCACTAAAAGTGGAAGGCAGCGCCGGGCGAGTTCCGCCAAAATTTGCGAATGGATCGTAGATGCTCGGGCTAACGTGTCTGCCGGCACTTTTGTTCGAGCCTTCGCAAAAGCCGGCATCATTTCCGAGGAGCCGCGCGGCACGGAAAGCGACTCCGACAGTGAAGAAAGTAAACCCGGCATGTTTGATGGAGATTTAGCACAGCTGTTCAAATCAGAAACAGAGGATGGGGACTTCGATGGGTTCGATTGATGACAATTAGCGGTTAAAAAATGTGAATACCAAACTCAGCTTTTACATACGCACACTTGTATGCTTGTGTGTGTGTTGTTGCTGCGAGGCAGACGTAGTAAAGGACACCATGAGAACGTTAAAGGGGGAAGTGTGGGCATGGATTGCATATAAAACCCGCGCCCTATAATCAGGCGCGCCTTATCTGCGTGTTAAATACAATAATAGCACACATAACTGAGACTGTGCCTTTTAGTACTGTACGCCTTATGGTCGTGAAAATGCGATATATATATTTTTCTAATTATTTTTCAATTTTTATTTATTCATTTATTTATTTATTAATTATCTTAATTCTATGTTTGGGAGACTGGAATCCCACCGATGACCTGTGATTGACACGTGACCGGTCAAGGTTAATTACTCAAACAAGTCGACCTCTACCACTTTGAAACAGCTGAGCAGGTGTTGGACACCATCACATGCATGGAGTGACTGAATGAATGAGTGAACGTCGTGTACCGGCTGGGGTTAATACGAAAATTCACGGGGAAAATTAAACCTGACCGGATAAGATAGGGTGTGAAGAAGACTCACGATGGCGCGGGCCTCCGCGATGAAGAAGAGCTCGGTGAGGGCCCGGTGGAGCGGCAGCAGCACGGTGACGCTGGTCGGGTCCTGGCTCAGGTTGCTTTCCATGGAAACGAAGAGCTGCCAGAGGGGCCGGAGCAGCGTCAGTTCGCAGGCCCTGGGGAGAGAGGGGGTGGTGGGGGTGGGGTCACACGGAGGAACCTCCATCCTGGACCCCAAACACCCCGACTGGGTGACGAACATAGGGGACTTTGCTTTTCCTGGTGAAAACACAGGTGTGCTGCCCCCTAGTGGACACCGCTGCAATGTGCGCGGTACTTTACTGCACTTCTCTCCATGGGGATGATTTATGGAAGCCAGCTATCGATACAGAAATAGGAGTACTAGAGAAGCTAATCTTGGAGATACCTACATCGTCTTCCCTGTTCCTTTCAGCCAATCATCGGCCGTGATCTCAGCTTGCATCCTCTAGTCTCACACCAACAAACTCCATGTCCTCTTGTCCCCCCCCTATCTTTAAACATCTGTTATCTTCTTCTGGACCTCCTGCCTCGATGTTCCAAGCTCGACATCCTTTCCCACAGCTCTTTTCCCCAGTTCATGTCCAAACCATCTCAGCCTGATTTTTCTCTCCGGATGATCTACAATGCCAATTCCAACTGTCCCCCTAACTTCTGTATCTTCATCCCTGTGTCCTCCAGCTCTGCCTCCCGTCTTCTCTTCAACATCTCCGAACCAAAGACCTTTCCATTCACTCTCTCCTAAACCGTACCAAAACCCTTGTTTGTTCACCTCTTCTCCACCCTCTCCATTGGTCTGGACAGTCGCCCCATGGTACTCCGAATCATCCAACTTCTCCCGCAGCTCCGCCTCTCCTCTCATCCACACGCATCCGTCCTGCCACCTTCCTCCTCTCCAGGTCATACCTCCACCCCTCCAGATGCCCCTCCAGATGCCCCTCCACCCGCCCCCTGCTCTCACTGCGCATCACAGTATCATCTGCGAAACATCGTAGTCCGTGAAGAATTCTCATCTGTCTGACCAGCGACCAAGAGACCACTGACGCCGACATCCCCGTATGTCAAATCCGGTGTGTGTGTCTGTGAATGTGTGTGTGTGTGTGACTCTTACGTCTCTGATTGACACTGCAGGAGGCGGAGCAACAAGTGTATGGCCTTGAGCCTCTGGTTCCCGGTCTGGCGGCAGGCTACGCCCACCTGCCACTCCCAGATGTCGGCCAGCGGCAGGAGGCCGAGGACCTGGCCGTCTGCAAGCATCTGCTTGAGGATCTCGAAACCTGGAGGAGAGACGGGGTTCAACAAGGCGTCTGATTGGATAGGAGGGTGAGGGATAGATGGCGTGGTATGCCTGCCTGTCTGGAAGCGTCCCCGGTGGCCGCCGGTGATGGTGAACTTGTAGCCCCACTCCGTGTTGCTCATGTCGGACATGAACCTGTAGTACAGCGTGTCGCCTGGGAAAACAAACACACACACACACACGCGGCGGTCAGGTTGCGGCGGCTATCGGAGAATGGAGGTTTACCACCGGAAGCGCCGCTCACCGGGGATCTCAAAATCGGCCCACTTCTGCGGCGAGCCGCTGAAGTTGTGCACGTCGTGGAGGAAGTCGGCGCTGCTGGACATGATGAGCTCGTCGCAGCCCTCCTCCGTGTAGCAGCGGGAGTCGAACTTCACCGACAGGTAGATGGCGCCCGGGATGTGCACTTTGTCCTGCGGGGCGGAAAAACGGAAGGGGTTGAAGGAGGCGCGGGTGCCGGACTCGCGTTGTTTTCTCCAGCACGCACCTCGAAGGTGGTGTTGTTGTCGTAAGGGTGCTTGGACTCGCGGAGCTGCACCGCCATGCCGGGCTCTTCCATGAACTGGCAGGCGGTGAGGGACAAGCTGCACAGCATGCTCCTGCTGCAGCCCTTCAGAACCCTCCGTAGGATCTGCGGCAAAAAGATACAAGTCACGCTCCGAACCCCATGTAGGCTGAGGCAACACTCCGCCGCCGCCGCCGCCGCCACCGCACCTTCTCCCACAGCGGCCGCTCTTCCAGCTGCATCAGCATGTCCAGGATGTATGCCATGTGCGAGGCGCCGCTCAGCTCCAGCGCCTCCTCGCTCAGCGCCGCCTCGGCCGGCCAGTCGGCGAGCAGCGACGCCAGCACGTGTCGGGCGTAGAGAGTGGCGATGGCCTGGTTGACCTTCACCAGGTACTGGCGCACCGCCCGGTTGCTGCGCACGTCCAGCTCCTTGTGCAGCAGCGCCGAGCTCTTAGTGCGCCGCTGCTTGGCGTAGCTGAGCTGCAGGTCGCTCTCCGAGTTGGTGATGAGCTTTTGCGCCACAACGTTGATCTCCTCGGTGGCCTTCTCGCAGTGGCTGGGCTTGGACTGAGGAGGGGGGGGGGACCGGAGATGGATGAAACCCCTATCAAACCTCGGGAGGTGCTTCTTTTGACGATGACCCACCATGCAGGAGGCCACGATCATGTCGGTGTCCACCGCTTTGGTGTTCCTCTCCTCCGAGCGCAGCCGCCTTGCGGGCTGCCACTTCTGGGCCAGGGTCCGGATGGTCTCGTCCGTCTTTATCTCCTCGCCGTCGAACCTGAGAGGAGCAGAAACGTTAGCTTCGCTAACCTTCCGGTCAGATGCCGGACCCGCGACCTTCTCGCCCGGCGCCGAACCTCTTCTGGACCTCCAGGAAGAAGGAGTCCGTCCTCTTCATCTGCAGCTCGTACATGGCGCGCAGGATGGGCAGGGGCGCGTTCAGGGCGTCGTGGGTGATCTGGAAGCAGATCTTGGTCTCCTCGTCCAGGCCGTCCAGCGGGTCGGGCTTGCCGGCGTCGGCGTCGTCGGCGCCGCTGCCGGAGTGGTCCGAGTCGTGGCCCTTCTCCGGCTCCCTGTGCTCGCGCTCGGGGTCCTGCGCCATGGAGTGGATCTCACGCTTGGACGAGTAGAGCATGATGGACAGGATCTCCAGGTCGCGCAGCAGCCACAGCTTGCTGAAGCCCGTCCCCTTGCTGCACTTCCGCACCAGCAGCTGCGTCAGGCCGGACTGCTGGATGGCCTCCTGGGCCTCCTCCACGCCGTGCTTCTGCTGCCGACGGGAAAAAAAAAAAAAAAATGTATTTTACGTTGAAAAAACCCAGCCTCCGAGCCGCTCCCGGTTTTGGTTTGGTACCTTCAGCGTGTTGTAGAGGCCCTTGAGGGCCAGCGAGAGCACCCAGGACGCCTCCACGGCCTCTGGGGCGCCGCCGTCCTGGCCGGCCTGCAGCAGGTGGCTGATGATGGAGGTGAAGTTGCGCAGGTAGCGGCCGAGGAGCGTCTTCGTGGGGCGGCGACCGCCTGGCTGCTCCGGAAGACCCGCGGCGGACGAGTCCTGGGACTGGATTAGCTGGTAGTCCTTCACTGCGCGCACACACACACACCAGGAGGGGTTACCCGCTGTTCTTAGGTGGCGGTTCCGGGCGGCACCTTCCTTCCACAAACCTGTTTTCCTCTTGCGCGTCTTGATGTCCACCACGGCGGCGTGGTTCTTCTCGGTGAAGTGCTTGAGTAAGATCATGCTGTGCTGCTCGTTGGCGTTGTCCACGAACACCGTCTGCGTGCCCACGCACAGCACCTGGGGTGGCGAGGCGGGGTTAAACACGGCGGCGTCGCCGGTGGCGTTCCACTCCGTTCCCTCTCCCCACCTACCTCCGGGAAGCCCACCAGCACCAGCAGAGTGAAGAGGTTGGTGCGTCGGAGTGTCTGCGGCAGCTGCTGCACACAGTGGTCGGTGAAAGCCGCGATGACGCCGCTCCAATCGGGGCAGGCGTTCAAGCTGTGCAAGATGTCAGCCACTGTGCACGCCCAGTCCAGGCCGATGCGGCTGGGGATGCGATGTGTAATAACACCCCGACATGTGTAATTACATAGTAATAACATCCGACAAGTGTAATTACATAGTAATAGAGCAGGGCCGAGTACCTGTCCAAACAGACGGCGCCCAAACTGAAAAGCAGCTGCGTGGTCTTCCAGCCCGCCGTGTCGGCCGCCGCCGCCGCCTCCCCCTGCGTCAGCAGCTCGTACTTGTCCGCCAGCGCCTCGGTGACGGCGGTGTCGGCCTCGGCCGGCGGGATGCGCAGCAGCAGCTGGCCCAGGAGCCCCAGAGTCAGGTGGTAGGTCTCGTTGAGCGAGCCGGCATTCGACATGACGGCCCTGAAGAGCTGGTGCAGGATGGAGCTCACGCTGGGCAAGCGCAGCGGGCCGCCCTGCCGGGAAACAGATGGCGGAATGTGACTATTTTTCAGGGCGGGATTTCTCAGGTATAAACCACGCGACCGGCCGTGGCTAGCTCTGATGCTAAGCTAACGCTACTGAGCATCGACGTACCGGTTTGGTGGGTGGCAGCATGGCCGCCAGGAGCCCCAGGATCCTCTCCCGGGAGCACTCGGAGAACACGTGCTCCTGCAGCGGCACCTGGGGGAGCCTCTCGTCCGCCTCCTTGGCGCCGTCCGATGCTGGCGAGTGTGCCGGAGCTGAGGAGACAGGGGGAAAAAAAATAAAAAATAAGAATAAGAGGGTTGAGCTTCGGCGTTCTCGATTCCCGAGGTTGTCGCGACGGTGCTTACGGCGCGCCACCGGCGAGAGGGGGTCCTCGCTGGACACCGACGGCGTCTTGCTGAGGCTCGCCGAGTCCAGGGTGTCCTGGGCGACCAGCTTCCCCCTGTCGGCCTCCGCGGTGCTCGGCGGCGACAGCGCCGACGGCGGGGAGGTCGGCTTCTTCTCCTTCCCCAGTGGTTTACACTGGAAGAGGAGGCGCATGAGTCAAAAGTATTGTTATTAACACCTATTACACCTCCGTGTTGTAATAACTATGTTATAACATTTTGTAATATCTGGGGAGTTTTTTTTTTTTCTCCTTCCCCAGTGGTTTACACTGGAAGAGGAGGCGCATGAGTCAAAAGTATTGTTATAAACACCTATTACGCCTCCATGTTGTAATAACTATGTAATAACATTTTGTAATATCAATTGTTGATGGTGGGGAGTTTTTTTTTTTCTCCTTCCTCAGCAGTTTACACTGGAGGAGGAGTAGTTATACTTACTCACATGTTCATGTTGTAATAACTACGCAATTAACGTTTATTAGTGTTTGTTGAAGGCAGGGAGTTCAGTTTTTTTGTCCTTCCCGATCATTTAAAGAGGAGGAGCCAAACTCTGTGTTGTGATAACTATATAATCGCCCTACCTTGTCTTTGGGCGACAGCGGCGAGCAGATGGCGGCGGTGCTGCCCGGCAGAGAGGAGGTGTCGGTGGCCGTGCTGAGCTCCTGCGAGGACTCGGGGGAGGCCGGGCACAACTCGCTGTCGGACGCCGACTCATTGGACAGCAGCAGGCCGAGCAACGCCGAGGAGCGCAGGCCTGAACGGCGAGGGCGGAGAAAAAGGGGGCGGGGTTAAAACCTCGGCGAGCGAGACCGTGAGCGCGGATCGGGACGACGAGCGCTCGTGGCCGACCTTTCCCCGTCTGGCCCTTCAGCAGGCAGTCGGTGATGAGCTGGGAGCAGTGGCTCTGCAGCGCCACGGCGCGGTCCAGGGCGCCGGCGTCGAGGGCCTCGCCCTCCGCCCGGCCTTCGCTGCTCAGCTCCGACGTGTAGAGCGCCAGCGCGGCGAACAGCAGCCACGAGTAGTTGTGGACGTAGGGCTGGATCAGCCGGTGGCGGTCGCTGATCCGGATGGTCACCATGGGGTAGACGGTGATCCGGTGGGTGGGGAGGTGGCTGGACGGGTGGCGGGAGGGGGGTTGATCACTCGGACAGCTAATCCACCAAAACGGCGGCGGCGGAGGCGGCGGGACTCACCTGTCCGGGTACTTCTTGGCGTGGTAGCAGCCGAAGCACAGGTCGAAATCCTCGCACACGTTGCAGTTGATCCTGCTGCCCACGATGAGGCCCTGACAGTGGTCGCACGCGTACTCCATGTTCACCATCTCGTGGTCGTCCTCGTGGCCCTCGGGCTTGGCGCCGCCTGGGATCGGGAAAACGCACACGTCTCATTGGTGATACGCCGACCGCTGGGGGCGTCCTCGACGGAGGGGGCGGGGCCTACTCAGGAAGCAGGTCTTGCAGAGGTCCATGTCCATGCACTGCAGGCAGCGGTAGCGGTGCCACGGCGCCATGCGCTCGCAGCCGTCGCACGAGATCACCACGTTGAGCAGGTCGCAGTATCGCGCGATGAACATGTGCATCTGTCGGTAGAGGGCGGCCGTGTTGTGAAAAGGAAGCTAAGACTGTACCTGCTAAGCTATAACACTTCTCTACCAGCTAAGCTAGGATGCTAGTCTACCAGATAAGATAATACACTACTTTATTCACTAAGCTAAGAAGTTACTCTCCTGGTAAATTTAAGACACTCCTCTATCGACAAAGCTATGATGCTAATTGCTAAGCTAATGCTAGGCGCTGCTCTACTGGCTAAGCTAAGACTCTACAGGTGAGGCTAAGATATTATACTCGTAAACTAAGGTACTAATCCACCTGCTATGTCAAGATGCTACTCTGATTCTTAATTTGAGATTCTACTGGTTAAGCTAAGACTACCCAATTGGCTAAACTCAATTGGCAAAGACTCCTCCACCTGTCGCCATCCTCCGTGTCTCTGCAATAAAGCTAATGAACCCCTTTCCTTGCGTCCGACTGGCGGCCTCACCTTCCTCCTGTCCTCCATGGAGTCCTCCTCGTCGATCTTGTCGTACCACTTCTCGAACATCCCGTCCATGCACTCGTCCATCCAGTCCTGGTTCCTCTTGTAGTCGGCGATCTCGTCCTCCTCCGTCCACTGGCTGGAGGTCCAACACGGAGAGCGGCGGCGGGTTATTTTGGGATCACGGAGAAAAGGGGGGCGTCAGAGGGGGGGGTTAAATCTCGCCGGCACCTGATGGCGATGTCGTGCACGCTGATGTTCTCCTGCGACATGGCGAGCAGGAGTTCGGGCAGCTGGATGCTCTGGAAGAGATGGAGGTCCTGCACGTCCCAGCTCATGTCCAGCAGGTGCAGCAGGCAGGTCTGCACGCAGGACAGGGCCGGCAGGAGGGCTCTGGGAATGAGATGAGAGATGAGATGAGAACAACTTAATTAATCCCGAAGGAAATTGTTGTGTCAAGAGTTTCAAGTACAAAAACATAACAGTAATAGATAAAGTAGAAAGGAGGAAGAATAAGAAATATAATGAAATATGAATTGTCTAACTGTTAGCAGGAACTACAAAGATTGAAGATTCCCTGCGGCTGAGGGAAGAGGAATTAAAAAGTCTGATAGCCTCAGGTGGGAAAGACCTCCTGTGGCGTCTTTCCTACTTGAGGCTACCCAGAGGCTACCCTGCCTTTTCCTACCCAGAGCATATCTCCACCTCTCTAGAGTTTCCTCAACGTGTTCTCTGCTCTCACTACAGATCACAATGTCATCCGCAAACATCATGGTCCATGGAGATTCCTGGCTAACCTCATCTATCAGCCTATCCATCACCATTGCAAACAAGAAGGGGCTCAGAGCTGATCCCTGATGGAGTCCCACCTCCACCTTGAACTTCTCTGTTACTCCTACAGCACACCGTACCAGTGTCTCACAGCAAGCATACATGTCCTGCACCAGTCTAACATACTTCTCTGCCACTCCAGACTTCCTCATACAATACCAGAGCTCCTCTCTTGGTACCCTGTCGTGTGCTTTTTCTAGGTCTACAAAAACGCAATGCAACTCCCTCTGACCTTCTCTGTACTTTTCTATGAGCATTCTCAACGCAAATACTGCATCTGTAGTACTCTTCCTCGGCATGAAGCCATACTGCTGTACACAAATGCTGACTTCTGCTCTCAGTCTAGTTTCCACTCCTCTTTCCCATAACTTCATTGTATGGCTCATCAACTTTATCCCTCTATAGTTGCCACAATTCTGCACATCCCCTTTATTCTTAAAGGGGATGTGTCTAACAAGGGGCTAACGAGATTCCCCTTCTCTGGGAAGGGGGACGGAGGCTGTGTTAGGTGGCTCCAGGCTCGCCATGGACGGAGCCTCCGGCCGGACTTACTTCTCGTTGAGTTGGGCGAAGCCGTGCACCGCCTCCACCAGCATGAGGACCAGCTGGTGGTAGCAGCGTCGCACCCGCTCCCCCAGCTCCTGCCCGCCGTCCGACAACTGGGAGAAGTAAGTGGTGAAGTCCTTCTGGCACGCCAGAAGCTCCTGGAGGAAGAGGATGCAGGGCGCCTGGAAGAGGTGCGGCCGCCCCAGCGAGCGCAGGCACTCCTGGACCATCTCAAGCACCTTGCAGACGCTCAGCGCTTGCGCCTGGTTCAGGGACAGCGTCTGCAGGATGCTGCGGAGGCGGACGTTTAGGGTCGGGGTTAGTCGACTGGCGAGATGTGCGGTGCGGTTGAGGGCGAAAAATCGGGTTGCGGCGGCTACCTGGACGTGGTGAGGGCCTGGTCGCGGATGAAGTTGAGGATGTGCTTGAGGACGGGGTGGCGGTCCTTGATGGAAGGCGCCATCCGCGGCTCCTCGGTGGAGCGGCAGGAGAGGAGGCGGAGACACGCCCGGCTGAAGGGCGCCTTGCGGGGGAGGGCGGACGGGGAGGCCGGCTCTGCGGCGGCACCGCAGGAGTGCGCGGCATCCGCCGAGCCCACGCGGCCTCGCTTGCCGTGCCCGCAGGAGGAAGACGACGAGGAAGAGGGCTGGGTTTGAGGCTCGCCGGGCTCGTCGGCGTGCGGGCTGGCCTGGAAGTCGTCCTCGGAGATGGTGCCGGGGCAGACGGGAGCGGCTGCTGCGGGGTCGCCCTCCTGGCAGGGGGCGAACCGGAACAGCAGGAGGCTCTTCTCGATGCACATGTCGGCTACATGGGGAGGGAGAGAATCGTCAAAAAAAAAAAAAAAAAAAAAACGAAGGGTTTGGGGGGGGGGGGGGCAACGTTGACAACCGCGGTCCTCACCTAGAGTCTCCATGGTAACCTCATCCGGACCTCCGTCCTTCTCGTCAGTCATTTTCCCCACGATGTACCTCTGCTTCATCTCCAGCTGGCGGGGAAAAAATGAAAAAATTACAGGCGCGGGACGGGAAGGACGAAAGCGACGGGTAACGGTCGCTCACCATCCACGTCCTGATGCTGTCCGCCAGCGAATACGCCTGCACCAAGTCCTCGCCGAGGCAGGACTTGCAGTCTTGGTTGACTGGGAGTAGAAGCGGGAGAGTTAGCGCTGGCGTAGCTGCACCCGCTGGAGGGTGGATGTCGGAGGTCTTACTGTAGGCCTTCAGTGCGCGGCTGAGAGCCGGGGTGTGGTAGACCATGGCGGCCCAGATGGCATTGACGGCGTGGTCGGTCTTGGAGCCGCTGGCGATCTCGCTCCTCACCGCCTGTTTACTGCAGGACTGCGCCAACGTCCGCATCAGCTCCGTCCCGCCGCCGCCGCCCGGCTCCTGGGCGGGGTTCCAGCGGGCGAGGTCCTCCAGGAGAGCCGGCAACTCCTGCGAGGGGTGACAGTAGCGCTCTGCTCACCACTGTCTTTCAAAACCAGTGCCGTCGTCTCGCTGGGAGACGGCACGGTGCGCCATTTGTACCTGCGTGGTGGAGTTCTTCGTCCCGCCGCCGCCGCCGCCGCCGCCGCCGCTCCTAGTCTCGCATAGGCCGTGTCGCAGGATGGGCTTCCACAGAGGAGACGACTGAACGTGGGACATCTTCCCCGTCGGGAGCTCCTTCACGGTGCGGATCTCTGCAACGAAAATGATGGCATCCAGGAATCAAAAAAACGACACTGCGAACTAAGCTAAAACATTGCTCTATCGGAAAAGCTCGGATGCTACGCTACAGGCTAAGCTAAGATGCTAATTTACCGGTTCCACCACTGTTTCTCAAATAGTAGCGTGATACCGGGGGGGGGGGGGTCGCATGTGAGCCAAGGGATCAGTTCATGTTGAATTTTGTGTTTGCGTATTTTTTAATCAAGCATTTTTGCACAACAAAAAAAAAAACAACAACACACAAACACAAAAATCTACATGAACGTAACAGCCACATGTGACTCGGGAGCCACAGGTTGGCCAGGCCTGGTGTGGGTTTTTTGCACCAAGCATGTGCACAAACAGCACAGAGCAGGAGATATGAAGTGCAGTGAACAAACCCTCAAGAAACACCATGGAAAATATTGAACAGGGATGATAAGAAAGGCGGTGAGAAACGGAGATAATGAGACGAACCAAAGTCCTCGAAACCGAGAGTTGCAGTATCATGCTTCAAACCACGCTTTGAAACGCTATGCACTGCCATTAATTCTCACTTCCTCATTTTGATTAAAAAAATGAAATAAAATAACTGTTAATTCATTTATTCTTTTTTGTTTAGTAGGTTTAAGTGTTTTATATATTGTGCTCCTGAGTTAATCCCTTTGAATTTATTATTATAATTTATTGATTTTATATGACTTTATTTTCAGTGTCAATTGACTCAGTCGGTCAAAAAATGTTTACGGTTGAAATAAGGATTGATTTTTTTTTTATTACAGGCAAACGGATGCACTTTAAATCTTTTCTGACAGACTAAAAACAATGTTAATTAAGTTATTCTTTGTTGCAAATTGATCTCTAGTTCTTTCTGTTCCTTCTCTTTAAATAGGGACACAATATTGACTCAGCTAAGATGCTACTCTACTTGTTAAGCTAAGACTCTATCACCAAAGCTAAGACACTATGAGCTGAGCTAAGACGCTACTGTACTGGTTAAGCTAGGACCCTACAGGCAAAGCTAAGATGCTACTTTATAGGCTCAGCTAAGATGCTACTCCAGTTGTGAAGCTACAACTCTTCCAGCAAAGCTAAGAGACCACTCTAGAGGCTAAGACGCTACTCTACTGGTCAACTTAAGACTCTATCAGTAATGCTAAGATACTACTCTATGAGGTGAGCTAAGATGCTACTGCACTGGTTAAGCTAAGACTACTGTCAGAGCTAAGATGCTACCGTGGGGTGACTTCAGCGCCAGGGTCCTGGAGGCCAGACGGCCCATCAGCCGCGCCACCAGCAGCTGCAGGTCCGACATCCAGGAGATGGTGATGTCCGGCAGGCCCAGAGCCGTCACCGAGAACTTGTAGCCCCACTCGTTGTTGCTGCTGTCCGAGTGGAAGAGGAACTGCAGCTGTGGCCCGGCGTCGAACGTCACCTTCTGGAAGGAGAAAGAAAAAGAGATGGTGAGGGAGGCGAAAGGTCCAAAGGAAAGGGAGGGGGGTCTTCACGCCTACCTTCGGCCACTTCTCCGTCCCGACCTTCATGTCGTAGCGGACTTTCCCCCCCCGGGAGTCGGTGAACTCCAGGTAGTCGTATCTGCAACGTCGAGGCGGGATTAGAAAGAGCCCTTTGGCGGGGGAGATCCCCGCCGCCGCCGCCGCAGCTCCTCACCTCTTCTCCGTCTCACAACGGTCGTCGAACTCCACCTCGAAGGAGGTGGCACCAGGGCAGGCGAAGATGCTGGTTTCGTGCCGGCTGTTCTCGTAGTTGTGTGGCGACTCGGCGTTCCACGTCCGTAGCACCACCGGCTGCTGCGGCTGGTGCCAGTGCTCCTGGTCAGCCTGAGGGAGCGCAGGAGCACGTCAGGCGGGAAGAAGAAGGAGGAAGAAGAAGAAGAAGAAGAAGAAGAGCTGACCTTTGAGAACATGTCTCCCGTGTCGCTGGACAGGCTCTTCAGCAGCTGCACCAGGGAGGAGAAGCTCCTCAGCAGCAGGCTGTGAGGGACGTCCAGGGCGCACAGCTCCAGGAGGAACACCATCTAGCAGAGAGCCGGAGTGTTTTATTGTGCCGATGTGTGTGTGTGTGTGTGTGTGTGTGTGTGAGTGTGCGATGACTGTTTTACCAATTGCCGGAAGACGGTGGCGAGGATGGAGCCGCCCAGCTTGCTGGTGATGTCGGCTCCGGCGTGCCTCTCCAGCAGGGACCCCAACGTGGTCCTGACGTTCTCCAGGAACAGGTTCACGTCTGCCAAAAGGAACGGGGGGGGGGGGGGGGGGGGGGTGTCACGTGACTGAAGAGACAGCGGAGGGAATTCAGGTGTTTCGGCGCGTCTCACATCTCAGCAGGATGTCCCTGGCGTGCTCGGCGGCGGTGGCGTCGCCCCCTTTGAGCTGCAGGTAGCACCAGGAGAGCAGGCTGCCCTGCAGGGCCCAGAACAGCGAGAGCAGCACCGTGCGGCTGGCGCCGCCGCTCTCGTCCCTCATCATCACCTCACACTGAGAAGATGAGGAAGAGGAGGAGGGTTAAGACCGGTTGAGGCCGCCGCCGCCGACCTGCTGGTTTTGAGGGGGGCGGAGCCTAACCTCTCGCGTTGACACCCGTAGCAGGGTCTCCATCACGGATAGGACAGGGCTGACGTCGAAATCCACCGGCGCGCCTTTGGGTGGCAGCAGCAGGAGGCCGGTGGGGTCGCGGTCGCTGTGTGGAGAGAATACAGTGTGTGTGTGTGAGTGTGTGCGCACATATATGTGTGTGTGTGTGTGTGTGAGCGCTGTTTACCTGAAGTAGTTGCACAGCGATTCAAAGGTGACTCGTAGCGACTCGGCCTGCTGCTCCTCTGTGATGTTTTTCTGCATAAGTGACGGAAACCCAATTACATCTTGCCGTCCCTGTCAGGAGTAATCAGATTACCCCCCGCTCCCTCCTCCTCCTCCTCCTCCTTACCATCATATGGAAGAGTTTGTCCCGCCTGGTGTGTTTGTCTGGGAAGAAAACCGCTGCGCCGTTGAGGACGGCTCTCACGGCTTCCTTGCGCAGCGCCCGCTCCGCCGCCGCCTCGCCCTCGGCGCCGTCCACGACTGCAAAACACCACGCGAACACAGCGTGTCTTATTTTCTCAATCTTGGCCCCTCGCCGACAACCCCGCTCGAGAGGCGGCGAAGGGTCTTACTGTGGCAGAGGTGGGCGTAGAGCTCGGACACGGGCCGCAGTGAGTCGTTCTCGGTCACCGCAGCTGCCGCCGCCGCCGTCGCCCTGCTCTCCTCGGAACCCCGGGGCTCCAGCGGGTTCGGCAGCATGGGGAAGCAGTTCTGCAGAAGCTGGAGGAGGTGGACTCTGCTCTTCAGCACCTCCTCACCGGCACTGAGGACAAGTCGCAGGACGTTACACACTGGTCCACTGTGTGTGTGTGTGTGTGTGTGTGTGCGTGTGTGTGTGTTTCACGATCACTCACATTGCCCTGAGTTTACTGTAGAAGTTCCAGAAGAGCTTCAAATTAAGACCAGTGAAGTCCAGAAGATACTTCTGCTTGAAGTGAGAGGCATCCTGATGGGATGGAGAGAGAGCCTGATCAGACATCAAGAAGCTGCAGTGCCTCTAATGGCCACACGGTGGCGCTATATCTCCGCTTTAATACATGAAAGGAAATAAAATACACATTAAAGATACAAATTCACTGATAAAAAAAAAAAAAAAAAACAATTTTATTAAATGGATATTGAAGAAAAAATATCTAAGTTTATTTTTTTGTGGGATATTTTTACTTCCTTGTGAGCTAATCCCAATGTCCTCTGATTTTTAGGATGTCCTGTTTGTTTATCCTTAAATGACTGTGTTAAGCAAACTATAAATATAAATAAACTACGTTTAATTAAAAACAAATCTTATTTAAAGCTGAGTTTCTGTATTTTATTACTGCACACTGACTGGCTGCAGTTATTCACTCTGCAGCCACGAAGGGGTACCAAAAGTCTCAAACCGAATGTGAAAGTTAAAATGTAATGAAGTGCATGTACTCCCTAACTTACTGTCAATCATGAAAACAGGAAATAGATTACCAGGTCCAGCGTGAGCTGCTGGATGAAGAAGAGCGTTTTATTGAGCAGGTAAAGGCCTGAGACGGTGTCGCGGCCGGCGCCGTTGCAGTCGGCGTCGGGGCTGAGGTCCTCCAGGTCGCCCAGCTTCTCGGGGCCGCGGCAGAGGTAGCCGCTGAAGCCGAGGGACTGGACGCCGAGGCGCTCGGCCGTGTCCTGTCTAGTGCAGAGGAACTTTACCATCAGGAACTGGTGGAGGGAGGGAAAGGGAACAAAAAAAAAAAAAATGTCAGCTGAGGAAGAACGGCCGATGAGATGCAGGGGGTTAGCGGCGGCGGCGGCGGCGGCACGTACCTTTGCGACGCGACATTGCTGCAGCTTGATCTCCACATCGTTCCAGTCGTCCTCCACCTCGAACCAGCCGATTGGCTCGTCCTCCGACTGTGCCGGAGTCCTCGCGCTGCGACGCCGCGAGTACGTATTTATATCATCTCCATGGTAACGCTTCTCCATCCTGCGTTTTCTGCCACACCTACCTGTCCTGGACAAACTCCTTGTAGTCCTTGTGGTCCCACGAGTCGTACTTCCTGAACCTCCTGAAGTGCTTCTCGGCGTCGAAGCTCTCCTCATCTTTGTAAGCGAACACCAGGCCGCACTTTGCACCGATAGCGCCCTTCCGCACCTGACGAGGGGAGGGGATTGGCCGGTCAGGAGGTGGCGGCAGCGTTTGCGGCGGGAAGGGAAGGGAAGGGAAGGGGATCTCACCTTGATCTTCATCTGCGTGACTTGGAAGTTGCTCTGGTCCTCGGTGGACAGGATGATGCTGGCCTTCCTCCTGCCGCTCTCCGTCAGGAACCCTTTAAGGGAGGCAAACAAACGCCTGGATTCGCAATTATTATCATCATTAATTTTTGCCAGTTCGTCCTCCCCTGCCTCGCCATACCGTCTCCCGTGGAAGATTCTGCCAGCATGTTCTCCGGTCCTGATTTCTCCTCTTTGCTTTTGACATCGCAGGCCTGGAGGTGCAGCTGCAGTGGCTTCCCTGCACACACACACACACACACACACACAGCGCTATATCCTCTGACTCTCTGATACCGCGTGAAGCCTGGCGGCGCTTACCGTTGCGGTAGAGCAGCCGCAGCCGGACAGCGGCCATGGAGGCGATGAGCGGTGAGGCCTTGTACTCCGTCTCCAGGTGGTCGCTGATGCAGGACAGCGCCTGCAGCACTTTGGTGACGCTGCCGCGCGCCAGGGCGAACGCCAACAGTGTCAGCTCGGCGTCCGGGCTCACGCAGCAGCTGGGCGGGACGTTAGGAGTTAAGACGCGGGTAAACGAATTGAAATCTGGAAGCTGGCGTCACGCTCCGAGCACTTACTCCGCTATCCTGAGGAGAAACCCGTCCACCTCCTCCAGGATGTTCATGGAGAAGAACTTGGGGAAATCAGTGGACGATGGTGTCAGTGACAGCGGCGGCATGTGCTGCAGCGCTTTCCTGGATGGAGCAACGGGAAATAAAATAAATGCGAAGAATTCCTCCCAGGACGACGGCGGCTGCCGGCGGGATTCGGCGTCTTACTGCGTGCTCTGGAGCACGGTGTGGGCGAGCGCCGGGTTGGTCTCCATGGAGGCAGTGACCAGGGAGGTGAGGAGCGACAAGTACCAGATGGCCGAGGCGTCCGACACGGACACCTCCTTGTTCTTGGTGATCTGGTAGCCCAGAGTCTTCAGGCCGTGGATGCGCGTGTCGCAGCCGTCGCTCAGGCAGCGCTTGATGTTGATCTGGATGTCTGGGACGGGGAGAGGAAGCCGTTAGCATTAAAAAGCTAACTGCTAATCCCCCACATTTCCAGGTGGTTCGGTCCCGGTTGGGCCGCCCCGACCCGCCGACTCACAGGGGTGCGTGATGTTGGCGTTCTCCAGGAGCGCCACGTAGCCTGTGACGTTGCTAGGGATGCGGATGTCCCGGATCTCATGCAGCGAGTGGCGGTTCTTGCCCACCACCACCGACACCAGCTGCGGCATGTAGCTGTGGTCATTGGCCGCCACGGCGATGGCCAGGCGCCTCAGGACCACGTCCGGCTTCAGCTTTAACCTGCAGAGGGAGAACTCGCTGCGTGAAACAAGAGAAGGAGTTGTAGAAGACGTAACCGTCCGGGATGGAGACGCGTCACTCGCCTGATCCAATGGGAGCGCGCGCTGCCGTCCGACTGCCAGAAGGAGGAGGTTTCACCGTTGGTCATCTTGTAGATGTCGGTCACGTTGGACGAGGCCTCGATGGTGCTGTAGCACTGCGTCACCACCTTGACCTTGTCCACCTCGGGGTCGCGGTCCAGCTCCGCCCGGTACTGGATGTCCAGGTCCTTCTCCCTTTGCAGGAGGAACTCCAGGAAGTCCTGCACCACGCTGGACCTCATTGTGCAGATGCTGTTGTAGCCCTCCAGGATGGGGAACGGGATGGCGCTGCTCGGAATGCGGTTCCTGTGTAGGAACTTGAGGATCTTGGAGGCGTGGGCCCCCAGACGGTCCTTGCTCTTGGAGAAGATGTCGACGAAACCTGCCGGGGATCGGCGGGGGCCTCGTTACCGGCGGGCCGTGTCGGTCCGATTGCGCGAAACGGGAAATTTGGAAAAAAAATACGGGGCGTACCTGGGGTGAGGGAGCATGCCTGCAGCTGCCGTATCACGTGGCTCAGCTCGCCCTGCAGGTTGGCGCCGTTGGAGTTCTTCAGCGCGATCAGCATGCTCTCCACGTCCACCACGCCGTCTCCCTCAGCGTCAAACTGTCCGAAGGCCTGAGAGGGAGGGCGGGGGGGACAAAGACATCAACAACAACAACAATTCTGGAGTGTGGGGTCATCGGGGTCAACCCGCCCCCACGTTTCACCAGGTGGTTAAAAAATAACAAATGCCAGCCGGCGGGTGACAAAAGCTTTTGCTGCCAGCGGCTTTCTCTCCCCGTGAAAAGAGAAAGCTGTTGTTTTTGTTTTAAAACATCCAGCGGACGAGTTATTGGAAAGGTCAGAGGAGGAGGGAGGGGGTGTCATGTCTGCTCCTCCTATTACACAATTTCTCACTCATCCACAGTGACATTTATCTCACCCCTGCACCAGACGAGCTCTAAGGACACTTGTTTTGTTTTGGTTTTGGTTTTTTTTTGGTTTGTACCTCCTCGCACTCGTCCCTCGGGGCGTCCCGGCTCTCCAGCATCTCGCAGAACTGCTCCACGTTGACGGACTCCTCGCCCCGGTTGAGCCGGTCCTCCAGCCAGCGGACCAGCACCCCCTCGTTCCCGGCTAGCACCGACTCCTGGATGGCGACCCCGGAGTCGCTGATCCGAGCCGCCGCTTCCCGGAGCTTCACCTGCTCCAGGAGGACGCCCGGGCTGGGCGGCCTGCCGCTGGGCACGGCGGGCCCGCTCGGCCCCCTCCCGCTCCGGCCGGAGCCGCCGCCGGAGCCGCCGGAGCCTCCGCCTCCTCCTCCGCCGCCGCCGCCGCCGCCGCCGCCGGTGGCCGCAGAGGCCGGGCTCTCTTCCGCGAAGCCGGGACTCTCCGTCTCCACGTCCTCGTCGTCGCCGCTTCCGCCGCCGCAGCCGCTCTCCGCGTTCCCCATGGCCGACCTAGTCGCTTCCGCCCCGCGATCCCCGGGGCCCCCGCGGCGACAGTTTCGAGCGGATCCCGCAGGTCAGCCCTCGGACCCCCGCTCACCTACAGCTCCTCCACACTACTACCGCATTGACGTACGCTACGTCAACTTGCACGGGACGTCCCTCCCTGCGTATCAGCTTCGCGCATGCGCACTCGCCACCTCTCAAATCTCAGCTGTTCTCGCGATGGGACGGGCGACGCGAACGACGAATAACAACAATAATAATAAAATAGAATTAAACGATTAAAAAAAAAAAAAAAAAAAAGGAAAAAAAAAAGAAAAAAGGACTACGATGTTAGGATGTATTTCCGTTGCGCTGCTCTCCGTGGCGATCGCGGTGCTCTTCCTCCCCCGCGACTGGCTCGTGGATACCGGCGTTGGCGAAGCTAGCGGCCCGCCCGGGCTGCTCCTCAGCCGCCGGGAGTTGGCGCTGTGCGACGGGGCGCCCGGCGCCCGGGGACTCTACCTGGCCGTCCTGGGCCAGGTGTTCGATGTGCGCAGCGGGGCCAAGCACTACGGACCAGGGGGCGTTTATCGCGGCCTGGCAGGTGAGAGGAAAAACATTTAAATCAATAAATGACTGCAAACACGTTAGCATGCCAATTAGCTGCAGTAGGGTCAACACAGTGTTAGCTAACTCATCATGAGCCAACATTAGCACCCGAATTCATTAACCGTTTATTGAAGAAACGTGGAAGTTGTCATGTATTTATGTATTTCCTCAAAAGAGGACGCTGCGGGTATCGTGAAATGACAAAGAAATAAAGGCTTTAAAAAAAATCCTCTTCTCATATTGGTCCATCATTTGAACTTTGACCCCAATTTATGTCTGAAACATCTGTATGTAATGTTTTGAACGCAAGCATATCCGAATAGAATGTTAGTTTTTCCACTTTCATATTTGTTTACACAGTATTTTGTAAAACCGATCCAATCGCCGATGTGATACTGTGAATTTTTGCAGAGATTGCTCTCTTTACGATGTCTTATCTCTGGGTTTTATCACACTTTGAAACAATGTCCAGCTCTTCCTGTTTGCACACACCAACACACACGCTCAGTGCATGTCTCAATTTTCCAGGAAAAGACGCGTCGCTGGCATTCATCACCGGGGATTTCTCAGACAGAGGCCTGACTGACGACTTGACCGGTGTGTCCCCCCTGCAGGCTGTGGCCTTGTTCGACTGGCTGGCCTTCTATCAGAGAACCTACCAGAATGTAGGCACGTCACAGTTTGTCCCTTTGTCAAATCCTCCTTTTCCAGTAATGATGCACCTCGCAATAATGGATGGATGGATGGATGGAATATTCCGCATCGCATATGATTCTCATTTATAATGTACTCAATAACAGCTGAGTTGCTTTGAAAGTGTACCACTTCCTTTCCAGGATTTCTTTTCATAATGGATTGATGAATTTGTCTGTTTTCCAAAGCCCAAGGAAACATCCGCAGCCCAGAGAGATTGTGTTTCCTGCCACAGAGAAGCTCTCAGCCAGCGATAGTTTGTCCAAAGTGGTAAATGATCAGTAATAATATTAAGAACTTATGGATCAGCGGGCAGTTGTACTATAAATTAAAATCACCAGGGAAGCAATTCAGGGACCAATATTTTACTTTTTTGTTTTTTTGGTAAATAGTGGATCACGATTGTTGGTTTTATATCACCAGCGTCACAGTCCATATTTGGTATATATATATACTCATAAATTCAGAGCTCTAACAGCAGGGTCAGGTCACAAGCAGCTTCTGATGGTGAAAAAGGACTCTCCTGATCGTTTAGGTCGGGTAAGCGGACGGTTCTACTCGGACAGCGGGCAGCCCACACCGGCCCTGCTGCAGGTGCGAGCGCTGCTTGCCGAAGGGCAGCGTGTCCAATCCCAGCTGAAGGATGAGATGACGCGCCTCCCGACCTGTAACTCCGAGTGGAGCGCTGCCACGGGAGGACGAGTCTGGTGCTCCACTAAGAGGTATTGTAGGGTTCAGATTAGGATACTGTTAGCTAGAGTATATTTTACTCCAGCTGCTTTCTTTCACACCAGCGGCGGCGTAGAGAGAGCCTGGGTCGGCGTTCCACGGAAGCTCTTCTCTCCGGGGCCTCGCGGGGGCCGATGTGTCTGCGTGGAAGATCCGTCAGCGGCGGAGAAAGACCCCAACCTGCAGCAATATGACGGCTGCCCGCCCCACGCAGGCTCCTGCTCAGTTCCAGATTAACAGCTGGGAGAACGGACACCTCCACTGCAGGTAAAGAACTCAGGAACGAGAAGAAGGACCAATGCAAGTAATCGACAGAGTTAAGAGAGAGTGATGGAAGAAGCCTCGTCTGTTTTTCAATGACGTTTATGTAAATTTGCCCTCCCTTTCTCTAAAAGGATACACCCGGAAGAGACTGACTAGATATCTGAGCATACAGATACGATACAATGTGCATAAAAGATTAACAGAGGCTAAGTTGTTTTTTTTTTTTTAGGTATTGTCACAATGACAAGCACAAACTGCATTTTTAAGTACAAAACGGTTGTAGTGGTCAAAAAATATCACACATTTATCTGTACAATTTAACAATACTTTTAAGAGGCCCACACCGACTGGCCGTCCCTCCACTGCCACCTCCTTCCCCAAACCGTTGGAAATGTCACGTGATCTCGATAAAGTGCGCCCATTTGGTTTGGGGGTGGGGGAGGGCGAGAAGTGTAATATGGGATGGGGGGGTCAAGACGACGACTTGACTTGAGGCAACATTTTTTGGAGGGGGGGGGGTGGATTCAACACTGCGCAACTCGACAGTTGAGTGGCATGGAATGTTCTCATTTTGCCTGCTGATTCTGAAACTGAACGACGTGATTCTGAAGGTAATGCGGGAAGGCTAGAAATTAAAGGACATGCATAGGCATAGCAGGCATTTCAGTAACCGAGGCGGCTGGCGGTTGTTCTCATCTTGATATTCTGATCTTTTTAACAGACAGTGCGCTTAAAAAACAAACAAACAAACAAACAAACAAAAAAAATTAGTGAATGTCTCCCTTTTCTTTGGCTCCTGTCCACGGTGATGGGTCAAGGCTGAATCAGTCCTCACGGCGGGGAAAGACGACACGTTGCGGCGTTAGCGCTCGCGTCACCGCTCGGAAAGACTAGGATCTAATGATCCTAGTTGTAAATGATGAAGTAAGAGATCAGAGAAAACATGGCTAACGGTTAAGTTTGCACTGATCTCCTTATACAGATCCAGTTTTATTCCTTATCGTCCTCAAAACTTCTCCGGATATTGTCACCAATGGGCGGCGTAGTTTTAATGGAGACGACCCCTGCAAAAGGAGGGGATTCGATACTTTTAGACGTTTTTCGTCGGATGGGAAGGGGCTCTTTTGAGATATTTTGATCGAAAAACTAAGAAAACACAGGATGTTTCATTCACAGACTGGAAAAGTATAAAGGCGATGGTCCGTAACTCCAGGAATCTCATTAGTATGTCCTGCTACAGGTGTCCCTTCTGGTGTGCTGGAATAACTGTGCTAAATTTGGCCTGGTGGGGCCGGCGTCAGGACGGGGGGGGGGGGAATCCAGGCCGCTGCATTACGACACCCCGCCCAGAGTCAGTACGTCGAAGCAGATGTCGCACACCCTCACCGGCTTGTTCAAGTCAAACTTGATGATGGGGATTTCCTTGATGGAGCACTTGTGGCACAGCAGGCGCCCACAGTGGCGGCTGGAGGAGGAGGAGGAGACGGTCACCATGGAGATGGGATTAGATACAGGCAAAACGAAAGTATACGTATATACAGGTGTTATTTTTGAAGGAAGCTAACCAGTGATGTTTCCGTGTTGTCACACCGAACTTGGCAGCACATTCATAGCAGTTGGAGCCCTCGCACCAGGGCGGTTCTTTGGACAGCATATCTACGCCATCAACAAATAAACTTAGTTTCGGGGTACTAATTGTCCCCCCCCCCCAAAAAAACACAGCAGTGAGACGTACCTAGAAGGCGGAAGAGTAACTGTTTGGTAGCCACTTGGTAGTTAAAAATGTTGATGCCCTGGTTGTTGTTGTAGCCCAGTTGGGCCCCAGCCCTCACGATGGCACGGCACAGGTTGGCGTTTCCCTTCATGTAGGCCAGGAGCAGCACTGCAGAAGATGCCACGTCACTAGTCTGCGGGCAGTGTGACAGTTCCAGGTGACGGCGGTGGTACCTGTGTTCCCTTCATTGTCCGGTTTGTCCAGAGGGTATTCCGGCATGCATTCCAGGAACAACTCGAAAATGGCCGCCGCATTCTCTTTCCCGTACTGGCCCAGCACGTGCATCGGTGACTGACCCCTGGACGAACCAAGAGCCATTACATACAAAGGGGAGTTTAGGTGTGTGTGTTTTGCAACGACGATGCCTTTTTGTATTTTTCTTTTAAATCTGAAGCCGAGTTCCAACACCTGAGATTGAAGGCCTCGGCGTCGATGTTGGACTCGGTGAGAAGGGCTCGGACATTGTTAAGGCGACCCTGCATCACGGCCAGGTGCAGAGCTGCGGAGAGCGGAGCACACAACGTTATCATTACCCAGGCGGCCAACATCCAAGTTGTACAGCTGTGACACAAGAAGAGGAAAGCTCCGGAATATACAAAAAAAATAAGAAGATCGGACGGTACCATTATTGCCGTTCTCATCCTCGGCAGCGAAGTCTACTCCGTTCTCCAGTAACACTGAGCAAATAGTAGCCAGGTCCTGCTGAGCTGCCAGATGCAGGGCCGTCTGCCTATGTTTGGTCAGTTCGTTCACTTTGGCCCCGGCCAGGAGCTGGAGGAGGAGAGAAAGACTCAAAATCACAACGCTTTCCCGTATCACGCGGGCTCCACCGCCTAAGATGGAACCGGGGGAACCTACCAGGTTCCGGACGATAATCTCGGATCCGGCCTGCACGGCCAGGTGGAGCGGCGTGAATTTGGACGCATCCTGCACCCGAGAGTTGACGTTTGCCTGCACGCTGATCAGGAATAGGACGCTCTCGATGTCTGAGCTCTGCACAGCCAGGTGGAGAAAATTGCGGCCCTTGTTGTCGACCTGGACAGAGAATTGGAGGGATTTAACCCTATTCTGCAGCCTTCGGAAATCTTGTCACGCCGCCACGGACCAGGTCTCACCTGCTCGGCGGCCCCCGGCTCCCTCTTGAGGATGGCCTCGGCCGCTTTGTTGTTCTTGTGCGTCATCGCACAGGCGAAAGGCGTCATCCCTTGACGGTCGCGGATGTTCAGACGGATGTCCGGATGGGAAATCAACAGCTGGATGATGACGTTGTGCTGGTTGCTAATGGCAGCGTGGATGGGAGCTCGACCCTCTGCGTCCTGACAGGAAGCAGCAGATGGAATTGAATCTGCGGGCTAAATGCGTTAGCCGGAGTGAGATCTGGTGAGATGGGGGGCCGACCTGCGTGTTGACGTTGGCTCCGAACTCCAGAAGGCACTGCACCACCTCCTCCTGTCCCCAGCTGCTCGCTAGGTGGAGGGGCATCTGTCCGTCTCGGGCCTCTTCGTCTCCTTCGCCGTTGGGCCCAGGCCGCCTCGGGCTGTTTACGTCGCAGCCACTTCGCGGGCGATTAAGTCGGGTTTTAGGCGAGGACGCTTACGCTTAACATTTCGACAAGATAAACGAGCGGCAAGTAGGAGGAGGGGGAGGCCAACCTGCGGATGAGGAAGCAGGCGGATACCTCGTTGTTCTCGTCGACCGCCCGGTGCAGGAGGGTCTGCTGGCAGCCGGAGGGGCCGCTGCTCCAGTACGTGGCGTCGCAGCCGTGGCGCACCTAGGTGGCGCACAGGCGGAGGGGTTAGTTCCTGTGGGAAGGCCCGTTCTGCCCCGCCCCCAGCTGATCGCGGGCGTCCGTCAACCAGACTACAGTGTCCCTTGTGCGTCTCACCAGCGTGGAGGCGATGTCCTCTAGGCCGTTCTCCAGAGCCAGCCACAGAGGGGGGTCCCCTTTGTCGTCCACCACCAACATGTCAGCGCCCCGCGTGCAAATGGCGTCCACCACCAGTGGCAGCTGGTTGCTGATGGCCAACTGCAGCGCCGTCTGTCCTTCCTGGGTCCTGGCGGCGGCAGACATGACAGCAGTGTTGCCACAGGTGCGACGGGTTGATGACGGCCGCTGGCGCCGGACCCCTACCTGACATTGATGTCGGCCTGGTGCTCGAGGAGGAAGAGGGCGCTCTTGCTGTCCTGCCTCTGGATGGCCATGTGGAGAAGCGTGTGTCCGCTGGACATGGTGTCGTTGATGGACGCCCCCGAGCCCAGCAGCTGGGCGGCAATGGTGTGCATGCCTGGAAGGGAAGATGGCGAATGTTCATATCGACGGCGACGGCGTTGGAAACTGCGGCGTAGCGTCCCGTACCGGTCCACAGGGCCAGGCCCAGCACCGTCTGGTCCACCGAGTCCTTGAGACTGAAGTCCGGGATGATCTGGAAGTTATTGGACGCGTGGAGAGCGTTCGCTGGAATCCGAGAAGGGGAGACGTGAACACGGGGTCGTCATCGGGAAAAAAATAAAAACAAACAAAAAAAAGACGCCGAACCCTTTTGCTCCAGGATGACGGAGACCACGTCTGGGTGGTTGTGGGCGATGGCCATGTGGAGGGGGGTCTGCATGGCCACGGCCGGAGCGTCGTCCGGGAGGGCCTTCTGGGTCTGCAGGTTGGGGTTTGCCCCCTGCTGGAGCAGCTCCGCCGTCAGGCTCGGCAGGCCGCAGCGGCATGCTGTGTGGAGCGGACTCTCGCCCTGGCGGAGGGAGAAACGAAATGATGGTACAACACGTCAGCGCGAGCGACCCCGCGAATTGACTCCCCGTAAACGCAAGAGCTTTTTTTGGCTGAGTCGTTCTTGCTTGATTTGAAGGTCTGCGCCCTACGCTATCTTACTGAAGTGTGAGATTCGGTTTCGCAACATGTGACAATCTCGGCCGAGAGCGTACGCACCCATTTGTTGACATGGTTGACCTTTGCCCCATGAGTGGCGAGGAAGAGAGCGGCGGCCTCGTTTCCGGCGCACCCTGCCCTCTGCATGAGGCAGTTTCCTAAGGGAAAAGGAGACCAAGGTTTAAGGAGAAACCGCCTCGAAGATAAAAAAATCAACACCGGGACTTCTTTGAAACACACCTGTGCTTGAATCTGACGCATTGGGGTCGCTGCCCCTCTGGATGAGCTGCGCGGCAAAGCTGTTCTCGTCGAACGACGTGCCGTTCACCACCGGTGCGTCGTCCTCGAAGGGATTGACGGAGGCGTCCGAGGACACGGTGATGTACTGGAGGGCGAGCCACAGAGGTGTGCTGCCTTCGTGATCCTTCAACTCCAGGTCAAGCCTAGCGGGTGGAGGCCAGAGTCAGATTAAACATGGCTACCGTGTTTTCCGGACTATTGAGCGCACCTGAATATAAGCCACACTGACTAAAACACATACATATATACCTACATTTATAGGCCGCACTTGTCTGTCAACAGGTGACAACGTTGCAACGTGACATATTTTTTACTTTCAATTAAAAACATACCGATAACGTCCACAAATACATACTGGAAATGCTTTTTTCCAAACAGTGCCTATAACATGGCTGATGAAAAAGATTAATAATAAATAACACAGGTAAAAGTCCATCCATCGATCCATTTTCTATCCCCGCTTTGTCCTACTCCAGCTGATCGCTATCTTCGTCTTCTTCCTGCGCACTGAAACCATCAAGTCGTCTTCTTCTGTGTCGGAATTGAACAGCCTCAGGATTTCACAGTAATTTCATTGGTCCGATGTGACGAGACTAAATGTTTGGGCGGCGTGAAGCTTGTTAGCCCAAAAATCCATAAATTAGCTGCATCATTGTTTAAGCCCCAAAGTTGGAAGTGTTTGGAAAAAAGTAGCGGCTTGTAGTCCAGAAATTATGGTAAATGCAGCTATAGTTCAGGTTGTGTGTTTAAACATTGGGACACTGGAGACAAGAGATTTCAACCTGCAATCCAAGGTCGCTAAAACGCCTGCTCTCATTGGTCGGACACTTAACGAGACAAACTGTGCAATCCGTTATTTAACCGCCGCTTTGAAGGCGCGACTCACTGTTTGCACTCCAGCAGCTGGTTGAACACCGGCTCGTTCCCCGAGGCCACGGCTTCATGCAGCGGGGTTCTGAGGGGGAGAACGGGGGCAAAAGGTGAAGCCCGACGTCTGCAGACGAGGCGGGACCCTTCCATCTGCTTCGTGAGGGGGAACCCTACCTGCCATTGCTGTTCTGCATGTTGGAGTTGGCGCCGGCCTTCAGCAGGGCCCCGGCGATGCGGGCCATGCCGCTCATCACCTCGGCCGAGTGCTTCTTGGGGCTGAAGGAGCAGACCAGGTGGAGGGGGGTCTCTACCGCCCCCACCGTGGCCGCGTTGACCTGCGCCGAGTGGCGAATGAGGAAGATGGAGGCGAACTCGTCACCTAAGAAGAGGGGAAAGAAAAAGATCTTGTTAAAAGCGTGACGCCCAAAATGCTATGCCGCCCAAAACGGAAGGTCGAGACGAAAGCAGTGGCTCCACACCTCTCTGGATGGCCTTGTGCAGGAGGCTCCACCCGCTCTGGTCTACCATGTCCACGTCGGCCTTGTTGTTGACCAGCGTGGTGGCGATGCTCTCCAGCTTCCGGGAGAGTGCCAGGTCCAGCGCCAGGTCCCCGTTGTTGTCCAGCTCGTTCAGCTTGTCGGGAAGCTGCGACCGGAAGACAAAGACTTCAGATCAGGGGCCCGGCGGCAACCGTGGCTGGGGGACGGGGAGCAACTGACCAGTGAGTCCATCTCGATGAGGTAGAGGAAGACCACGTCTTCTCGCTCCACCTTGATGGCTTTGTGGAGGGGGTAGTCGGTCTTGGACTTGATCATCTTGTACAGGAGCTGCGCACTCATGGTGCTGAAGTCCTCTTTCCTCAGGTCATCCTGGGGACGGACACACACACACACACACACACCGGTTCGTGACACAAGGCGGGGCCATAAATGGATAACCTTGACAACTGCTGAGCAGAGTTATTGCATCGTAAACGAAGCTGAGGGGGGCGTTCCAACCCCGCGACAGCTAAAGAAGAAAACTGAAGCCCAACTCCTTCGATTTCCAAAAGCTCCTACTTTTCAGTCGCTGATAAATAAAACTGTCTTGTCACCCCTCACCTGTTCTCTTATCTTCTCAGTGTCAGGTTCTATATTTATCCTTCGTCCGGGCCACGTGGTGCAAAGGTACTGGTGCACATTGGGTTTGTTATATAAACAAACAATCAACAAATCTAGTCGGTCTGCTCCAGAGCAACAGAGAGTGTGGAGAGGAGGTGAAGAGATGCATTCAGGCAGATCGGAGCAGGTGGAGGCAAGTGTCAGATGGTAAAGGGGTGTGAATAGAGAGGTGTTGAAGACGGAGGGGAAAGCAGCCACACTGTCTGGTTTTGAAACAGTGAGGAGGAACAGCCAGGATCATTGAACAAGCCGGAGATCCAAGTCAGACGGAGATGGTTTCGACATGGACAGAAGAGGGATGGTGAAGATCTGGGTGGAAGGATGCTGAGGTTGGAGCTAAAGGCAGCAGATTCGGAGGAAGACCAGAGAATTGGTGTATGGATTGAGTGGAAGAGAACAGTAAGTTTGTTGGTGTGAGAGAAGAGGGTTAGATGGAGGAAGGTGATTGGCTGTGGCGACGCTTGAAGGGAGCAGCCCAAAGCAGGAGACGAAGAAGTCAGTTTAAGGCTGATCTTCAGATCCTGTTGTCCTGTTCTACAACACGTTTGAAAAGAAAAACACGCACATCCACTGCCCAGGTATGGATGGATGCTGGATCAAAAAAATTTCGACCAAGTAAAGTTTTGAAAAACTCTGCACAAAATAATTTTCGCTTGAAACATCATGCATGAGAGAAAAAGTGTTTTGTGTTATATGTAAAATAAATCATCCTTTCTTTTTTGAGCATTTTTTGGTGTGCGGATTTTCTCAAAACTCTTCTGTTCTACAACACGCCTCCTCGTTACAGGAGCGCAAGCCAGACCATCACAGACAAGCCGCTTCTTTGTTGTGCTTGCGAGAGCACTCGTCTTGCACTCGGACGGGCGAGAGAACGTCAAAAACGCCGAAAAAAATAAGGAGCTGTGAAAGCAGTGACAGGCAGATGATGGTATAACGCAGGCAGCAGACCGATATGGTGCTCTGCCTGCCAAGAGCTTTATGAGGATGGGAGGGGGGTTGATGATGCCAACTGATCATACTTCCTCCAAATGCGTGTCTGGCGGAATAATATCTGACAGGAAACTCACCCAGTGACTGGCTATAATTTCCCCGCAGTAGTTCATCAGGGTGGTTGCATTTAGCTCTTCTGCTGTTTGGTAGAAGCGGATGCAGTTCCTTACGTTCACGGAGGACATGACGCCCTTTTCACACCTGTTGCCGCCGGGGAGAGACGTCGTTACTAGTCGGGCGGCCGCGCCATATGTGCAGCTGTCGCAGATCGTGACTCGAGTGAAGAGGAGCGCGCCGCCGGGTAAAAGGTTGCCTCTGGACGTCAAGCACTGACCTTTCTCTGAGCAGTTGGAGCTGGAAGCGGTTGGCCAGCTTCATCAAGTCGATGAGAAACACATCGTCCTCGCTGAGTTCCAGCTCGTCGGTGTATGCCCAGCGCAGCATCGCCATGGCGACCTCAGATTTACAATCTGGAAATGCTTTGGGATTAACGATTTGACGCAGGACATTTTAAAACGAGCTAGAGAAAACCAATGTGGGGATTATTTTACCTTTGAATTAATGAACGGTAAAATTGCATTGGTTTACATTATTAATAAAATAACAAATAGTCCACAATAGTCTGGGTACAAATAGCCCACAAAGATTCCAGGGGTGGACTTTGGCTCTGCATGTTTCCATCCAAAATAAATATTAGCCACCGCCACCGCCCATTGACCTGCAGGTAAGTGGTCTCTCTGAGGTGGCGGGCCGGTTACAACTGGGTTTTCAGTGTGACATCAAACCGTGCTCACCGGATAGGTCCAGTTCCGATGTGGAGGCCAGACTGGCCAGGCTCCAGGCGTCGCTGCGAGCCGCCAGCACAAACTTGTGGGCATTGAGAATCTCCCCGGCCACTTTCACTTTCAGATCGCTGCAGATCCAGACGCGTCAGAGACAGATTGCGTGTTATGGATGTAAGATGTCGTTAATAACCTGCATCAGCACGAGTGATTGGCTAAAAAATGGTCGGTGCAGGTGACCTGCATAAACACACTCCTGCAGGGCAAACAGAACCCACGCTTGTCCTCACCTGTACTGCTCCTGCCGATAGAGGTCAGCCACGATGTCTAGCAGACGGCTGATGAAGCTGTCCGCCGCGGCGCCGCCCTGGGCAGCGAGCACGGCACAGCGTCTCTCCGTGTCTGCCAGTTTCTGCTGCATCTTCACATACTCCTGCCGGAGCAGGGCCAGGTGCTTCTGCAGCTTGGCCACCTCCTCTGTACAACCACGACGGCGCCGGGTAGAACAGGAGCCATGAATAAACGGAGAATATTCGAGAAAACAGATTAGAACAAGACTCTCAAAATACTTTACACTGTATCACTACAGAAGATTACTGGGGTATCGATCTTATACTCCGAATCACATTCCTTCTGATGACGTGGGTTTGCCAGACTCAAGTGAATTATGAAGTGATTATCTTCAAAGGCCTTTTGCAACTGCAGCCAAACAAAAAAAAAAAAAAGGTTTCCCAAAAAAATCATCCATACAAGTTAGATTATGCAAAACTGAATTATTGCTGAACTGACAAGAGAAGGTTCCCCTCGTCTTTGGGCGATATTCGTGTTGGAACACAGACTCATGACTCAGCCAAGTTTCACTGAGGCCTGTTTCCTTCCCTCAAAACAGTGGAGGTTTAGCGAGGTACAGAACGCTGAGGCAGCACGTTACTTTGGCCTCTCTTGTAAACCGTTATTGCAACAGCTAGTGGCGACAACTGAGGGGGGGAGGGGGTGAACCACCTGATCAGCTGGACACGGAAGGGCAGCAGCTGGAGGCCGACTGACCCTGCGGCGATCTGCACAGCCAGTGCAACCATTACTATTTTCACTTTGTTTGGACACTTCCTCTGATAACATGTTGATTGCACATTTTCAAAATCAACAAGAACAAACAAACTAAGAAGCCTCCTCACACTGGTGGAGGCTGAAGCAACACTAAAACATCCAAAACACCACCAACATGAGAAGTGAAAGTAAGGCTGCGATGACTACAAGTTAAATACTTGATAAGTGTTAAGTCCATGAGTCCTTGTCAGTGGGGAGGATTTAAGTTGGTTAAGTGGATTTACCCCCCCTGCTTGGCCGTGGCACCCCGATCGGGCATACCTGACAGAGGGGGCGGAGTGACCTACCACACCCCACCCCGGATGGGGGACACACCTACTCGGAGCCTCTCTCCTGGTTACTGTTAACCGTGGAAGGTGATCCCGAGTTAACTTCTGTTGACTAGTGAGCGCCGCAACCGGGTGCTACATAAACACCGGAGCTAGCATCCTGTGTGTATTCTTTTATTCACCCATTATAGGAAATAAGTGAATAACAACCGGCCTCGGACGAATTTGCCCCACCTCCCTCCCTCCCGAACGGCACCCCACCCTCTCTTCCTGCCCGGTTAGGCTTACAATTCGAGGCATTATGTGCGTTTGTGGGGAAAAACATAACAAGAAACGTCCAGCTAGCAACGTCAACTAGCGCCAGCGATAAAGCTCGCTCACTTAGCGGGGTCGGACGTGACAAGCCCACGGACAGAGTCCCCCCACCCCCACCCCACGGACACCGCGGGGTTCATTCCGCGGCTGAGACGCCGAGTTAATTCGGTCACGCAGTCACACAAGTCTCCGACGGGCGGAAAGGGAGTGGACCCAAATAGTAAAAAAAAACCATTCTCATACCTTCCGCCATGTTGCTCAGCGTTAGCTCCGTGGCCCGGCGCTCTCTATCGCGATATGACGAGTGAGCGAGCGGGTGGTAAGCGACGCTGTTGCGTTCAGGGGACTCTCAAAAAAACTGGAAAAAACGCTACACTTAGATATAATCATATGACCGTTATGATCGGGAATAACGCGAAGGGTTATTTACACGCGTGTTGGGTTTGAACTCAAGAAAACTGAATATATAACTGCTGGATTTGATGGGTTAATGCTAAAAAAAGGAAATAAGCCGGAGAGGGAAAGAAAAAAAGCCAGTGGCCAACAAATGATCATGTCGTCATGCAGAATGTGAACTTCCCCTGAACGTGTCCTGTCAAGTCTCTATCATTTCTAGTAACTATCGTCCCTCCTATAACAGTAATAGACCAGTGGATGAGATGCACAACTGGTTAATGTAACACACCGTCTCTAGGTGATTGCGTTTTTAGACATTTTGTCTAAAAATGGCCTGCAACAGAGAACAATGACCACTTGGTGTACGGTGGAAATATTGAAGAGGGTTTAACATTAAATCCCCCTTCAGGATGCTGTATGTATTTCAATAAAAGTTGATTAAATCTGAGTGATCTGTGCCAATGGAGTCGAGTCAAGCACACATGAAGATTATACACTTATTGATGTGTGCTGATTCTTTTAGGCTCATTATACTGTGAATCACAAAAAATATTTGTTTATATGACAAATATAGGTGAAGAGGAGCAGATGCTACATGAGCTTATCCACACCAAAGCAATCCCTCTTGAATTATGTCCAAATATGACCTGTGTTCGCATTTTCGATCTTAAAAGAAGCGATTCTGATGTGGATTTGTGCAGTGAAAACACAGCGTACATGGTTGTTGTTTAGGTAATGAACATGGATTCCATGTTGGACCCTGCTGCCCCCCGAAAAACAGACCCCGAAGGAAATAACACAAATAAATATTGGAAAAAAAAATGTAATATTTTAGAAGAACTCACTACAGGTTGACAGGTTTCATAACATGAAAAATATACATCAGTATTTTGTCTTTGTACATTAGGCAAAACTGCGAAAGCTCAGTGAGCAGAATATTCATGAGATTGTGGATGTGTGTGGTGTGGGGGCAAAAAAAAAAAAAAAAAAAAAAAAACGGGCACACGTACTGTGTAGAAAGTCATTCGCAAACAAAATCCCAAAAATGTTTTAAAAAAAAAAAGGGAGGAGAAAAAAAAAAAGGCATGCAGTTTCTACCGAGGAGAACGCGAACAGGAAGAAGAGCAGATGGCTGGAGATGAGGGGTCCAGATTTCGGACAGGATTGAGGGGGATTCATAACCAACACCTGTGCTCCTCATTCCAAGGATCTTAAGATTATTGCTACAACAATTTGTCACCGGTACCCAAAAGATAAAGCGACTCCCACCCACCCACATCCAGACGCCGGCGATACACACTACTGCCATCTTGGTTTTTTTTTTCCAATGTCTTTCGTAACACTAGATCAATTGCAGGGTGAGACGGCCACTTTATTAGGAGGCACTTTTGAAAAAAAAAAAAAAAAGAAAAAAAAAAAAGGGGTGCGTTGCCTTTCTTAAGTTAACAGAGTGAGATGGTAAGACATATTTGCAAAACTAATCGGGGGCAGGGGCACGAGTTGGGGTGACGAGCTCTTCGGCACGTCAAGAGGAAACCTTAACAAACCACAAACCTCTGCAATGTGGCAGCGTTCAAAAAACATCAAAAAAAAAAAAAAAAGACAAAGAACAAAAGCAACAACGTTGAGTCACATCTTTCATTGGCGAGCTTGAATCAACCAAGCCCTTCACAGGTGACAGTCCTCCAGCAGCGTCGACACGCTCCATCTATCTCAGACCTCCTGTTAAAACAACCTAAAGAGAACTAATGCATGCTGGAGTAGAGAAAAAGGGGTAGAACGGACAAAAATAAGTATCTGAACCAGCACTATTCATTTGGTCTAAATGTCATGATAGATGGAAAGGGAGCTTATATATTATCCGGTTTAGTCTGTGCTATGTACATGTCTTTACAATATCTTCCTGAATGTTGAAGCAGTTCGTAGACTTGAAAAATGTTTTATCATCTTCTGGGTTTGTTTGTTTTTTCTTCTTTTTTTTTTGGAGTTGGCACTTTGCTCTGCGGCGTTCCATCGGCCTCGGTGTTCACCGTTGTTTCTATTGCAGCCTACAGTTGCCGGTCCAATCCTGCCAAAATTTAAAAAAAAAAAAAAAAAGAGGACAAGCCTGGCAGCAGGGTGGAAGAGTGCAGGAAACAGTGCCATGTTGATTTCCAATTGGAGACCTGCGGGAGAGGGGCGAACGTCAGTGGGTTGGGGTCATGTGCGCGCGCGCACACGCACACAGGCGCACACACACACACACACACACACACACACACACACACACACACACACACACACACACACACACACCTCAATGTAATCACTGACCAATCAGGATGACAACAAAATAATCTCACCTGGGCATGTTAACACCCCAGGAGGAAAATGCGGTTCTGATCACAGGTGATCAGCTGTCGTCCAAATCCGATCTCAGAGACCCCCAACTGGGCGGCGCAAGCCCGAATTATCAGAGCGTGAAGTGAAAGCATCCATGTGCAAACGAATATTAAATATTTTTTTGCGCAGTGATCAGCCCTCTGTTGTTTGAACAGTGGCAAACGGCCCGAAGGGGAAAATTACAATCATGTTAGCGGCGGTGACAAAACTCGTCGCTCTCGGTTTTATTAGGAAGTATGCGTCTCTTCACCAGCAGTAAATTGTCCATTCATATCATCCAAACCCAACACAGGGAGAAAGAAATCCATGAGCACCGCCTGCAAGGAATGCACGTAGAAACTAAAATATATCCAATTTCATTCTTGGTCTATGCTGTTAATCATGCAACTCAGGGTCGCAGAGGGACGGGAGCCTATTCCAGCTGTCATTGGGCAAGAGGCTGCGCTGGTCACCAGTTGATCGAAGGGCCACATAGAGACGCACAACCATTCACTCGTCATTCTGAGCCTCCTGCATGTTTTTGGCCAGAAACCAGAGGACTCAGGAGGAAATCCGTGCCGACACTGGGAGAAAATGGACACTCGATGCAGAAATCCCCCCCCCCCCCAAAAAGGAATCCAACTGGGGGCCTTCTTGCTGCGAGGTGCGAGGCGGAAGCCCTAACCCCTGCACCCTGCATGTATATTCGGTCTCAGCGAGCGTAAATAATCTGTTTGTCTGCATTCCGTGCCGGGGGAGCGTGATCTGATCACCAGCGTGCAAACGGGGCATTCGACACCTGTTATGCTGTGCCATCGGGGCTCGTTCCTCCGAGGGGGATGTTTACACCGCGGAGGAGGAGAAAAACAACAACGCCGGTCAGCAGGTTAGCAACCGCAGCGGTTTGCCTTTTCTAAACCAGGGAATGTTTCAGCTGAGTTTCGATTTGTTGACAAAAACTCAAGGGGAATGGTAATTATATCCTACGCGGTAGAAGAATAGGGAGCCTTGGAACATCAATCACAGGTGGTGTCTAGTGGGTTCCTCCACGTGTATCTAAGCCGGCCCGCTGACAAAACAACCACGTAAGTACGAGCTGATGTGCAAAGCCGCAGAGTCACACAGCGAACGGCTAGTGCTCCGTCATACTTGCCCTGAAAACATGAAGCTAGATACTTGCTAAGTATCACTCAAACGCAGTCTCTTGGCTTTTCCGTACGCAGCGGGCGACTTTCCTCTTGAACGCGCCATGTCTGTCCTCCCTCCACTCTTTCTGCACGACGACAGGGGGAAAAAACAAACACACACATCATTATGATACGATTCGACAAGCATGTCCATTGCCGTGTAATTATAATCATCTTTTTCCTTTTTTAAAAACAAGCAAACTTACTGCAGCATCCACGTTGGCCGGTGAGTCACCGTTCGGGTCTGCCAGCATAGAGATAACACTAATCATGATGGTTTCCACTGTGTGGATGGGCAGCCAGCGCTCCTCGGGCTTTTCGTAACCATACTTGTCCTCGCCGGGCTCGTGCAAAATAGAAATACATACATCCCCGTTCTTGTCCACTAGGAGGAGAACACGCAGGAGACAGTCGTTTTTGACAATGTACACGCTTAAAGATCCACCCGTGCCAAAACAAAGCCTTTCACTTATCGCAGTACTTTATTCAACTATTTTAAATCTCCGTCTCAGCATAAAATGTCAATCAAAAGCCCCCGCAGGACTGGAAGAAGTTAGTCACAGAAAGCACATTATTGCCTGTGGTGCATTGAAAAAAACAAGAATAGCCTTAATGTTTGTTTCTTTCGGACGTATGTGCGCAACTTCAGTGCAAGCAAACACCAGATATATATTCAGCGGGTGTTTACATACCGTTGGGATGCCAAATATCTGTGATGAATTTCATTTTGGGAGGCCTGAGGGGGTAGTCTTTGGGAAACGTCAGATGGGCTTTAAAAACGCCACCTTCGCTGTAAACAAACCAACAAAAAGATGGTCAGAGATAAAAATCAATGTGGCTATCGGTGAAAATATTGTGTGCGTTTCAAAACATCCAGCTGTTCGCAACTCAACGCCATGAATAAAGATTCAGCACAGAAAGAAAATGGAATACTTACTAAAGTGTATCTGGTGGCCCGATGATAAGAACCTCCCATCTGTAGAGATCATTATCCTCGATCAGGCCTGCTGAGAATCCCTCGACTGGGTTTTTGTTCAGCTCTGCGACAAGAAACAAAAAGGCAGAGTGAAGACAAATAGCCAGCGGCTCCAATCATGTTACCTTAAGCGCTTTAGCTGGAGTGATCTTGTGCTTCTCTGAAAAACCACCGTGGAGACAACACGAGAAGCCCAAGGAGACATCGCTCTGGTGGCGGCACTAAAAAAGTATCAGGGGGGCCGACTCACATTCCTGATCACCCCAGTGAAACAAAATCAGCGCTTCCATTACATGCAAAGTTGTTTTGAGTTGTTTGACACACCAAATGCCAGAAACTTTACGTAGTTAGTGTTGGAATCAAAAGTGTTTTTCAGAAATCTTGTGACGCAATTTGCAAAGAGTGCATGGGAGACAGCGTCTCAATATTCCAGAAAGCAGAGTAACCTCCACTTCCACTTGTATTCTGGTGAAGGGTGTGAAGTATATAAATGCAACATGTCCTTTCAAACATTTGGTCCGTAGCCTCTTCATTACATTTAGAGGTGTGAAGGGTTTTTATAAATCCTTGTGTGGCGTCGGGAGACACAGACCACAAGCCCTATTGGAATGTTCAATGCATCCACATGTCTGATGATTTATATGTATGTGTTGGTTCACAGCCGAAACTGAGGAGAGCTTGGATTCAATTATAGATTTTTTTTTTACGTCAGTGTATTTTGGCACAGCACAAAAAACTCTGACACTTATGGATGTTATTGTGCGATGCATTGGGTCGCTGGGTCTAAAGTCATAAACGGGGAGTGTGTGGGGGTGGAAATGGAGGATTGGGCTCACCATTTCATGTATGTAACACAGTGCTGCGCGTCTATTCTTTTTATTCTATTCTATTCAACATTAAACTACTGTTAGACTATATGTTTGATGGACGTGTTAAATCTAAAACTCTGCACTTTGAGCTGTTTTGCTTTAAAGCTCATTTTCAGATGTTTCTCCGACGTGCAGGGGCGTCATTGTAGATTTCTAAAATGACTTGCATCGAACAATCGCGACAGTATCATATCGCAACATTCCACCGACCCTTGGTTGTTTTTTATTGAAAAACAGCTAAACTAAAATGGCCCAGCCATCAAGATCACCACTGTTAACAAAAGACGATGGCCTTTTTGACTTACTTTGAATCGCACAGCTCTGAAGTGACATAATCGACTCAAACTCAACTGAAATTAATATTCGATCAAACTATGTGTGTGTGCGTGTGTGTTAACCTCAAGGAAGCACAATGTACCCTGACAGTTCGAGCTTAGCGTTTTCAACCTCAAATACAGAACATCAGTGGTACAGAGTGAAAAAATAAAATAAAACATTACACAATCTATGTATCCCCCTTCGGCTGTTTTGGTAGCTGGTTAAATTTAGCGTTTCTATATTTAATTCGCATCTGACGCGGCTAAAATAGCGGCCAAGTGAGGCGAGATTATCTTTAGCCTGCGCTAGCTTGGCGTGCTGCAGCGGCTAGCAGGCGGCACAGTTTTAGCAAAACAGTGCGGCGAGCGACTGAAAATAGGTCAAGTTGAGTAGCGCCGCTTTATTTTATTTTCATTTGGCGAAACTGCGTCATGTTCATCGCGTGACCGACGAATGACGTGTCCGGATAAAAAATGCGAAAACGGCGGGGGTTACGTCGTGTTGAAATAAATGTAAACACAAGTCATCCGAAGCGGCTAGATGCTAACGCCAGCCTAGCCGATGTTAGCTAACCCCGGTTATCAGTCGATGGGTCTCGCTGACAGCTTTCAATCGCGACGTCGATATGCTAAGGACCGCGGGAGGCAGGCGGCGGAATGCGGTCTCCCCACACCCGCTGCGGTCCCACCTCCCCGCCCCAACGTCCGCTGCCCGGTTCGGTTCGTCCTCGGACCCCGGCTGCTCCTCGGAAGGTTCAAGAAAACAGTTTGCGCCCGAATCGGGATCGAACGGCGACGGCTCGCCGTTAGCTAAGCCCTCCGTGTCGGGTCAGCGCCGCTTGATATATTACCTGCAAGCTGTCTCCTGAGTAACAGCGCTGACTGGGGCTCTGTCATACTTTTGAGAATTTACTGTAACTACAGTCGAGCGGTTGCGTTCCGGGGTGACAGCGTTAAAATTAACGTTTGCCGAGCGCTCCTCCGTCCCCTCTATTTTCCGTTTAGCATTCTCGTCATTCTTCTTCTTCGTCGTCGTCTTTTCCCGCAGCTGCAGCTGTCTCCCTCAGGTCTCCCTGCCGGGGCGGCTTCTCCTTCTTCTTCGCGGAAAGGCAGGTTGTAGCAGCCTGAGACCCGAGCGGCGCACTACTGCCACCTAGTGGCGTATTTGTATAACTACAACACTTTATTCGTATGGTTTTATGGAGAAAAAAAATAAAAATTTAAAAAGTTGTGGGTAAATCCAAATCACAAACAAAATCTAGTTTATTTATTTATTTATTTATTTATTTATTCATTTGCTTTGGGAGACCTGGAATCTGAAAAGTAGTTTGAATTTGCAGCTTCTTTGAGGTATTCAAATCTCCGTCTAACCATTTCCTCTTACTTACTTCCTGTGCTCTTTCATTAACCTCCTCCCTGATCTTCCTCCAGGCCCCCTGCAATGCATTTTCAACCTCAACCAATCTCCTTCACTATACTTTCTCTGTACACATCCAATCCCCCTCAGTCCTCAATCTCCATACTATCTAACACTTTATCCCTTTTGTGGATTCCTTCCTAATCAATCCATCTGCTTCATCCCCAAAGAACCCCAACATCTTCATCTCTGTTTCCTCCAGCTTTTCCTCAGTGTCACAATCTAAACCAGACACCATTGCTGTTCTGACCAACCGTCTGGTCTCTAGAAGCTTCACATGATTTGTGTGTGGGAGTGTGTTTTCTTTAGGTGTCTCAGGGTTTTCGATTTCACACTACCTTAGTTCTCATGCTTGCTCTACAGCTCACAGCTCTGCCTCACAAACACCTTTGTGAGGTGAAAAGAGAATCCTAGAAATGTAACACATTTTAACATCAACTTGTCATAGTCTTTAAAACGGTACAATCATTTTGTGTTGTGAGAGCTTGAAAAAAATCTCTATTTATAGAACTCAGCTGTTTCAATTTAGCCGACATCGTCTCTATAATCCCATGATCTACGCCCAACCCTGTTCTCGAAAAAACAGACAGATAGACAGATATACTGAAAGACAATCATTCTATCTGTGGGAATACACCTTTAACCTAATTGTCAATTTGAGGAATTTAGTCACATCTAATTTGACTATTTATGATGCCACAGGGGTCAGACCAAGGGTGAGGTTGGGGTTTAAGCTAAACTTCTGGTCACACCACCCAACGTCTACATGATAGGGGGTTTATTTTGCAAAACAATCAAAATAACACATTGCGGTGCAGGGCAAAAATGTCACATTCAGTCTTCTTTTTACTTTAACAGGGCCAAAAACACTTGAAGGCAAGAATTGGAGCAACACCCAGGAAGGGTGATGTGGTTAAATTTCTCCAGATGAACAGGAAAACATCGCACTGCAAGACACTGTATTCACTCAAAAAATGCTATAAGATCTCAATAAGAACCGTGTCTATGCTCCCGGTTCCCCTGTAAATAAGCAAAATGAATCATTTACCAGCTATACATACATCTGCTTGCGTGCAACAGGCCACATTGAGTTTATTTTAAATATTCAATGACCTGAGCATTTCAACAACAAGCTGAGCCAAACAGAAAAAAAAAAAAATCCGAAGCAAATGAATGCAAAGTGTAAACGAATAACTTCATATCAAGACATTCACTTGTTATTGAAATGACGAGCAGCTTGCATTGCAGAGAACATGCATGTCACCTGGTGTCTCCGGTTGCAATATCTAGAATTGACCAACACATGGCGACAGAGATGAGGGTTTATTTGAAGTCAGCGGTCATGATGATGATTGACAGTCCTGATCGTGATGGCTGTTTAATAGACAGAAAAAGTAAATACTGGCATCGGGGTTTTAGGGATTTTGCCTCTCTGATTTTAAGGTTGTTCTTCTTAGGGCACTACACATTCTGTTTTTGTTTTTCCTCATTTTTCCTTTAACACGTTAAAAATTGCCAAAATGTCGCCGGGGAAGTGATCATAAGGAGGACGTTTGATTGACAGCCTGCTGATCCTGTTAAACCAGCCATGAGCCAAATGCTGGTTGTAACTAAAACAAAGTAGCCACCAGGAAACCCGATCTTGCTACCGTAGTGAAATAGAGAGGTTCGTGAAAAGAGTTGATTTTCATATTTATTGCTGTCTTTTTCAACAGGAGTTGTGGGATTTCTCCTGTGCTGCAACCACATATTTTGGCATAATAAGATTAAAAACCAGAAATCAATTTTCAGTTGAGTGATCTGTCATATCCAGAACACTGGGGGACTCTGAAGTTTTGTATCTAGATTTCCTTATTCATCCTAATACTGCCATTCTGGCAGATGTGAAATCCTCTTTTTTTTTTAAACCTGAGAAAATGATTGATTTGTTGCATCATCAAGACGGCATCTCAACAGGCAGAGAAAATTTCTCACCCATTCACTTGCAATCATTGACCTTCTCATTCACACGCGACACAGGGACACGCAGTCATTCATTTGCACGTCATAGACGAGGAACCGTTCATTCTAAACAACAAACAAACCCCAAGCTTGCTTGTAATGAGTTTTGCGTTTTGCAGAATAAAAGCACATCCGGGCTGAAGAGGCGAAGGCTTAATTTTAGAGATTGCCATTCAAAAATAAGATATTCCACAACGAAAAAAAGCTCCCTCCTCCCTCTGGAAGCGCTTCAATCTGACCTATATTCTCAGGCTAGTCGAGTATTCTGATCCGTCAAACAGTCGCCGAATGTCACAGCACCTCCATCCACCTGACGGCCCCACCCGCCATCCTCCACCCTGCGCCTTTGCCCTTATTTAGCCTGCAAAAAGCCACGCCCCTTGACCAGGTCGCCTTTTTTGCGTCCGCAGAGGAGAAGGCATGACGGGCCGCGGCCAGCCTCGCAGCACAGTGCCGGTCTGTGTGGAGGCATGTGACCCTCCCACCCCGAGTGGGACGGTTTCTCCGCCTAACTCAATATCCCAGCCCCGGGGTCTGCGACTGCAGACGACAGAGGACGACGAAGACCAGGGCTGTTATTTCTCTACTCTACATGTAGCAACCTTCCTTCCCCCTTCCTGCTTGGAGGTGTAAATCATTAGTTCATATTTTGCATAGCCTCTTTTTCCTTTTGACCTCACGTCGGGCCACTTCTGCCATCTCCAGCGCCGCCTCCTGATTCGACCTCTGACAAGAGAAACAAGTTTTTTATCAACACGGAGTCTTCTAATCGGGAAGGAGCTGATGCCTCATTCTCGTCTTGCTTTTTGACAAGATTTCCTCAACGGAGTGGCGAAACCGTCCCGTTTGGTGAGATTTGCAGGAGGCGTCTTTTTTTTTTTTTTGCCTTCCCACCCTCTCGGTTAAAGACATGGAGTCGACGGAGTCCCTCCAGGACAAGCCCGCGGACCCGCAGAGCATCAACTCCGTGGCGGGCCTCCACTACGGGTCCCTCGCCAACAGCTTGGCGTCGCTGACCTCACGGGCCGAGCCGCAGCCCGCCGTGTCTGCGAGGAGGGCTTACGCCGCCGTGGCTGTGCTTTGCTACATCAACCTGATCAACTACATGGAGCGCTACACCATTGCAGGTGAGGCGTGCGTTTGGCGGGCGGCCGTTTGACCGGCCGTGACCTTCTCCGTCTCGTCCCGCAGGCGTCCTCCTCAATATCCAGACGTTCTTCCAGCTGAGCGACAGCACCGCCGGACTTCTCCAGACCGGTACGGTCCTTTTTTTTTTTTTTTTCAAAAAATGCACATTGCCAAAGTGTCGTTAAGCAACACGTGTTGCAAGGTGGTTCTGTAGAAGTGACCGTTGCTGCAACATCTGTGGTTTTTTGTTTTTTTTTTTAGTCGTCCTTGCTCGTCAAGCAGCGGTGAGATACTAACACGCTCACAGTTTTCATCTGCAGCTTCCTGCTGCTGGCCCCCATCTTCGGTTACCTCGGCGACCGCTACAACAGGATACGCATCATGGCCGGCGGCCTGACGGTGTGGCTCGCCACGGCGATGGGAAGCTCTTTTGTCAGCCAGTCGGTGAGTGAATAAGACGTAACACAACAGGCAGCTGTCCGGCGAGGTTTCCAAGACTTTTCAAGACTTTTATCTTCATCACACAGAGCGCAACAAAATTTAGAGATAGCATCTCTCAGGTTCAGTGGAATCAAAAACAGACAACCTTAACATGCAGGACACAACACAACAAGTATAGCAGCATCGCTGGGTTAGAAATATGAGAAAGAAAAAATGTAAGACGAGTATACAAATAACATCTGGAAGAATAAATAGATTAATATGTAGAAATATGTGGTAAAAGAGTGAAAAGTGGGAAAAAGGGTTTATCTATTGGACTGGGTTGTGCTGAATTTAGTGCAAATTTAAACTTCTCCCTCTGCCATCCGCCAAATTCACACGTTCATCTGACGCTCAGGCCTTCCTCCAATGAAGGTGTCACACACACACACAACGTAGAGAATAATAGGCTTCATTTTTAATCCCAGAGCTTAAAGGGGAAACACCTAAATTATGGATTTTCCTTTCAGGGAGTCTTTAGATTCATTCATTCGATAGCTTTTTCCCTGCATGCAAAGTTGCAACAATTAACCCTCTCATTCACGTACAGCCATTCACCCTTTCATTCACATCATATAGAGATAAAACCATTCACTTATTCACAAACAACATTCATGCATTCATTCATACGCCACAAAGAAACATACAATCGTTTCATAAGGAGACATAAAACCATTAATTCTCTAGTTTTTGCATGTACACATACAGTCATTTATACACACACCATATAGATCAGCGGTGCCACGGATCGGTTTAATGTCAAACAATATTTCCACGGACTGGCCTTTAAGGTGCGGCGGATAAATACAACAAAATGAAATGATGCGACCAACACAAAGACGTTGGTGTTTGGTAAATATAATAATAAACGTGAATCCACTGCGATCTTGTATGTAACTTTATTAGCAACGTCCTCTCTGGTTGCTATGGTAACGCTTCAACATGCCTTCAGAATAAGATACATAGATGGATGTAAGGGGAAGGAATTCAGTCATTTTTCAAAATAAAACATTGTTCAGATGCATATGATAAATAAAATGGAAATATGTAGGTTCAATTTATTCTTTCCGTGTGGATCTGCACCAAACTACCCATGGACGGGTATCGGTCCGCAGCTCGGGATGGGAATTGAACCAGAAACCTTCTCGTCACTTCCCATACGCTGAAGTGTACCCTTCAGTATCGTCGCTGTGCCGTTGCAGTACTTCTGGGTGCTGCTGCTGCTGCGGGGCCTGGTCGGCGTGGGGGAGGCCAGTTACTCCACAGTGGCGCCGACCATCATCGGGGACCTCTTCACCGGCAGCAAACGCAGCATCATGATCTCGGCTTTCTACATCTTCATCCCCGTGGGGAGGTAAGAATGTTTACATCCCCCTTTGCATGTATGTGTGTGTGTGCAGATCATTACCCGGACCTAGTGGTCCAGGCCTTGCTTATTTAATGAATTAATCGGTCAATTAATCAATCAGTTAATTGGATTGGTCCATCGATTAATCTAATTAATTATTCAATCAGTTCATTTTTGGTTTGCTTTTAATTCACACAGCAGGAACGGTGTTCATTTCTACCTCTAAAAAAATCTAACTGTATAATTTTCCCTCGGCATGAATTCTTTTATTAATTTGTTAAAAATATTAATGTTTCTTAAAAAATGTTTAGATTTTTTTTTTTTTTTGTGTATGTTTTAGTTTTTGTTTGTTTGCTCTGTGCCATTGGTTTTGCCAATGGGGCGGGGGAGACAGGATTTTTTTTTTTTATAAAATGGCTGCAAACAAACAAAAACAGAAAGTAAAGCAGAAAATAAATTAAAAATATAGGAAAAAAAATAAAGGAAATAGCTCATGAATGTCATAAATAAATGCCACACATTTATTTACTGAGTCAGAACTCCCTGCTCGTGGTTCGGCTGCATTCCTGCTTCATTCCTGCCGTCATGTGACCACAGCTGCCTAAAAAAAAAAACCCAACATCCAAAATGACACTATTTACGTATCTAATGAGATTACATGCGGCGCTGATTCATTTCAGGAAACGTCCTGAAAGTCATCAAGTTAAGTCGCTCCAAGGGAGGGGGGGCGGCCTAATGAATATCAACTTAATGCTCTAAATTAACTCCGAGGTGTCATTCCGATGGCGGTGTGACGGGGCCATCATCGGCCAATCAGCAGCCAGCCTTATCCCACCGCGGGAGAATCAATATATCAATAGCAGGATTGACGGGATATGGTTTGAACTCTGTGTGACTTGTTTTCCGTCTCCAGCGGCCTGGGCTACATCACGGGGTCAGGGGTCGCCAGCCTGACGGGTGACTGGCACTGGGCCCTCAGGGTGAGACCCCGCCCCCCTCGCTTTCCACGCCGCCGCCATCAGCGCCGCTCCTTACTAACCCCTCCCCTTTGTCTTTTCACAGATCACTCCCATTCTGGGCCTGGTGGGGCTCATCCTGATGCTGATCCTGGTCCCCAACCCGGCCAGGGGCGCGGCGGAAACGCACGGCGGCGGATTGAAAGGCGCGAGCTCCTACCGCCAGGATGTCAAGTACCTCCTTAAAAAGTAGGACATCGGACGCATGGCCGAAATCCGATCGGAAAAATCAGACGGGACTTTTTTTTTTTTCCTCGAACATGAAGATCGGGTTGAAAAGGACGGCCTCTCGGACTTTAAACAAGACTCTTCAGGAAGGAGTTTTAATTATCTGATAATCTCCAGTATCAACCCAAGAGGTAGAACCCAGGAATTAGTCTGTGCCATTCCTCCCCTAACTTCTGTTCTGGGATCTCCTTTTCATTAGCAGGGAGAGACACACACACCTACATGGATTCTCTCTCTCACACACACACACACACACACACAAGAAGATGTGAAACTGCTGATAAGCATCAGCCACTAGATTCCAGAGGTTTTCAATTTAAATAAACAAGTCCGTCAGGTTCAGGTTGAAATATCGCTTCAAGTGACAGTTCGCGTTTCTTCCCAAGCAAAAGCTACATCTGGTCGTCACTGGGCGTGACCGCCATGGCCTTCATGACCGGCGCCCTCGCTTTCTGGATGCCCACCTTCCTGGCGAGAGCTCACGTGATGCAGAATCTGCGGCCGCCGTGCACGAAGGAGCCCTGCAACTCTTCGGACAGGTGACCCACAACTGTTTGGGAAACCCCCCAACCCACATTCCCGGAGGTTTTTTTTTTTTTTTTTGACCATGCTGTCCCACCGCGTGCGTTGCAGTTTCATCTTCGGCGCGGTGACGGTGTTATCGGGCATCCTGGGAGTCGTAGTGGGGACACTCTTGTCCAAATGCCTGCGCAGCAGGGTGTCCTACGCCGACCCGCTCATCTGCACGGTGGGCATGCTGGGATCAGTGCCCTGCCTCTTCATCCTCATCTTCGTGGCCTCCGTCAACATTCCGGTTGCTTACGTAAGAAAACCCTCCCGCCTTTTCTCCAATGCATGCTTACCTGAGGAACAACTATGTGGGTCAATTTAACCCATTTTAAATCGACTTAGCGCCCCCTGCTGGTGGACAATGGTATTGCACCCAAAAAGGAATGTTGATCAATTGCATCTCCTTGACGCAGGTCTTCATCTTCCTGGCTGAGGTCCTGCTTTCCCTTAACTGGCCCCTCCTGGCCGATATCTTGCTGGTGAGCGCGGGGGGAAAAAAATTCAAGCTTCACCTCCCGTCCGGACTTAAACATTCTCTTCTCTGATTCGGGCATCAGTACGTGGTGGTGCCGACCAGGAGGTCCACGGCCGAGGCGCTCCAGATCTCAGTGTGCCACCTACTGGGCGACGCCGGGAGCCCCTACCTGATTGGCGTGGTGAGAACCGCTCATCCCCCGTGACAAGCTTTGCTTATTTCTTAAAGTGTTAATCATCCTCTACGCGTTTTGATCGTCCAGATTTCCGACGCCATCAGTGAGTCCAGGCCCGGGACGGAGTGGAGCTTCCGGAGCCTGCAGTACAGCTTCCTGCTCTGCCCCTTTGTCGGCATCCTTGGCGGTGTGTTTTTCCTCATGACGTCGCTCTACATCACCCAGGACAAGTTGACCGCTCAAGGTAGAAAACCTTTCCTTTATTCGTCTCAAAAACAAATCCAACAACGAAAAACGTTCAGGATTGCTTTACCCCTCCGTGATGTGCGAGCCATGACCGAATCGTTCATTATATCGACCCGCAAGTCATGATTCCGTCACTGACTTGCTAGTTAGCTAACCAACCACAAATTAGACACGAGACAACATGTCACTATTGTACAATTGCTTTTCTAACTGCATTTTTGTAAATATATCTAGTCAATCACTGTATTAGCCCTGGAAGAACTGTTCACAGTAGCCCACCCTACTCACAAAACTCCCTCTGTAAATCAATGAACGAATCACTCAGTAGCTCAGAGTTGGCCACCCAAAGCACAAAAAAAAAAACAACTCCCTCAGCAACTAAACGAAAGAATCACTCAGCACCTAAGACTAGCTCCCCCCACTTGTGAAACTAACAACTCACTAAGTAATTCGACAAATGAATCACTCAGAAGCTCAAAGTTGGCCTCCCAACTTGCAACATGAACGACTCACTTGGTAGCTTAACGAACGAATCACTCAGGGAAAGTATCCACAAAACAAGCGACTTTTAACAACATATCAATTCCTGAGGCGAATTACCTTTGGAGGAAATCTAAGCATAGCACTGTACCTCTGCCAGAAGAAATAGATCCCTATTAAACCATAAAAACCATAAAACAGTACAGCTCAAACACCGCGTGCTTTATGTTATTTCAATAAAATCTCACCGGATTTCACTCCCAAACTTGTTTTCCTTTTATTTATCTCTCACCAGAGGATTGTCAGATGCCAGACCCTGTGGCCGAATCTTCCATGGAGCTGAACAATAAGTAGCCAGTGAGTAAAGATGGACCAAAACAATTGCGCTGTAAATGTATTTCACCAAAACCCATTTTCCCCAAAAAACAAAGCAAACAAAAAAAAAGGGTTCGAAGACTTGAACCCTGATATTGGAAGATTTCTCAGGTTGAAAAAATTAAGACTTTTCCTCTCGTCCACTGGGATTTTATGCATTTCGGGTTCATTTCACATGAAAGCACATTTTGTACCAATTTTTGAAATGTACATTATTTTTTTCCCGTTTAAATAAACGGGTTGTTTTCGGACTGATTCGTTCCTTACCGTCACGATCCGCGTTGACACGAAATAGTGTTGAAAAAATTCAAAAGAGGCCAGATAAACACAAAGATGAACGGCGCTTTTTACTAATGGGTTGGAAAATGAGCGTTTCTTACCCCCGCGTTGATTTTTTCGCTGACGTTGGCCTGCCTGCTGCGGCAGAACCTGCTGATGTGGCTCCAGGTTCAGGTGAACTTCCTCGTGTTCAGGAGCAGCCAGGTGCTGCCGCGTCCTAATGAGGAGCAGCTGGAGGGAGGCCTCGGGGGCCTGCAACGTTTGTGTGTCTGCAGGTTTAAATTTGAAGATGTCCGCATGGAGTTTGTCTCAAATCCATCATGCAACATCCGCTTTTTCTTTTTTTTTTTTTTTTTTTTTTGGGAAGATTGTTAAACCAAAGGTGACCCAGCTGAACCCATCAGAAACCTATGCAGGGTTCCTAAACAGCCACTAGATGGCGCCAATGTGCAACTTGTAAACCTTCACCAGTGGTTTTTGCTAACCAAATGTGCAGGGCATGCCAGTTTATTTTTTAAATAAATTCTTCTGGCTATTTTAAAAGAAATTCTCATGTTTTTCTTATTTTATTTCTTAATTTCATGGGATTCCTCATTAAGTCTGAAGTGTTTTGTTTTGTCCGTGCATTATCCACCGCTTATCCTGCACTTCGAGTCGCGCAGATGCTGGAGTCTCTCCCAGCTGTGATTGGGCATCATTAAATCAAATTAAATTAAATTAAATCAAATTATATTAAATTAATTTTATGCATCTATACATTACCACAAAAATGTGTATTATTTTGTACACCCTTACCAAGGCACAAGGTGGGACCAATTCTGTGACGTACCTGTAGGGGATGGAGCATTGGATAAAAAAAACAAGATAATCGAAATAATTCCATCCATCTATTTTCTGCCACTTATCCTGCACTCAGGGTCGCAGGGGTACTGGAGTCTATCCCAACTGTCATCGGGAAAGAATCAGGGTACACCCTGGACTGGTCAAATGTCAATCACAGCAACATATAGAGCAGACCTGGGTATCTTATGGCCCGCGGGCCACATCTGGTCCGTTGTGCTTTTTTATCCGGCCCGCCAAACTATTTTCTTTGAATATTTTTGTATTTTCAATCAATATTGAATTTAGAAACTCCTTATTTTTTCCTTTTGTTAAATTTTGTTTGGATGATTACATACAAAATAATGTTGGTACATGCCAAAAAATGTAAATGTTGCAATTTCCATTTTGTTCAAATTACATGATACCTGGTTGGCCCGCGCATAAAATTTAAATCAGAATTGTGGCTCGCCAGCCAAAATAATTGCCCACCCCTGATATAGAGACATACAACCATTCAGTCTCATTCACCTCACACAGAAAAAAGTGATCATTCACCCTCACATTAGACATCATATAAAGACATTCAACCACTCAATCTGTTATATACAGACATGTCATTTAGAGCCATATGGGCCATCATGTCACCCTCGAATTTATTTTATTTTATTTTATTTTATTTTATTTTATTTTATTTTATTTTATTTTGTTTAATTTAATTTAATTTAATTTAATTTAATTTAATCTAATTTAATTTAATTTAATTTATTTTATTTTATTTTTTTTATATAATTTAATGGAAATCCATACAAATTATTTTCCTCTTTTTCAAGCCATTTTTTTTGTTATTTAAAGCTCGTCTGTCTGTCATCCCCTCAACACCCATGTGTGTTTAAGAATGTATCATGAAAGCTGGCAAGACACTGAAGGCGCTAACAGAGAAGTCGACGACGGGAACTGAACCCCATCACGGATTTTACGGTAAGTGGCAATGACCTCTTCCTCTCAGGAGGGCAGGTCGTTGTGTGTGTGTGTGTGTGTGTTATTGTGTGTGATGTAGACAGGAGCCACTCATGAATAAAACACTCTGTGACGACGTGGCTTGACGCATCACCGTCTAAGGGGGAAACAAACAAACTCAAGGCCAGAGTGTTTACCTGCTTCTTGGAGCTCGTACTCACTGAACCCTGAACACACACACACACACACATGTCATGGACAAACAGCACATATTTATGTGTGACAGACATCTTGCTGCGCGTCCCTGTTGCTTAGCGCCGCAGTCAACCTAGCAGCAGGGGTCAAAGGTCAAGGCCCTCGTCCTTGTAAGGGCCAAATACAAGGTCAGGAAATAATTGGGGTTGTTTTGATTTTCAGCAGTGCCCGTTCCTGACAAAACATTTCCGACTTACGGGAAAAATACCGAGCGAACTCGAGTCTCGCCGGGCCGCCTGCCGACGCCGCGTCAAGGTCACCAAGCCTTTGTCAGCCCTCTTCCGCTGCCACCACGCTGTGGAATTCGCCGGCGTTTCCTCCTGTTTTTTTTTTTTTTTTTCCCCCCCGAAACCATGTCGTTTTTCCACGCGTCCGTCGAATAACAAGGCACACGCAAGCAAAGAGGTATGTGGAAAACACTCGAGAGGTAACAGTCCGGACCTGCAATTAAAACACAATGGCTATTGTGCGGCGTGTTTCTGTGCACTTTATCTGCATACCTCGCCGTTTCCCCTGCCGACCCCACGGCTGCACAGGAAAGTGTCACAATGGCTAATAAATTGTGCGCCCGATCAATGAGGGGGGGGCGGCAGCGGATGTGGCCGGTGTTTACACAAGGATGGGGAACATTTTGTCTCGAAAACATGCTTTCGAGCGGCGGACGCGCACACATGCATGTCATCGCTTCATGCTGCGTTCAGGTGCAGGTGCCGCACAGCCTGGATGGAGCCTATTTTATTTTTTTTCTCTCTCTCTCGCCGCGTTACATGACGCAGCTGGTTTGCCTGTCACAGCGGCGCTCCGAGCCCCAATCTCTCGCTTATCGTCAGAAAACTGCAGCAACGTGACATCGTGCAGAGGATGAGGCCCCCCCTGCCAGCCCACTGCTTTCTTTACACAATTACATCATTCAAACACACACACACACCCTCCGCTCAGTCGCACAGATAAGTGACATCAGCAAAAAAAAAAAAAAAAAAACAAAACAAACAAACATAAAAAACATGTGAATGGAGAATTATTCTGAGCTGGACAGATAAACTTGGACAGTTTTTATTTTTTTGGATATGTGGGAGATTAACTAATAAAAGGATGTTGTTCTTGGAAATGCAAAAAAAAAAAAAATTCTCAGGCCTATAGTGAAGATTTGCTTTTAAAAAACAAAATATGTAAAGTGAGAAGAACGTAAACAAGGAATAAAGTAGAAATCATTGTTTTACGCAGGTAATAATCCTATTTTGGATGATTCCTATCAATCATCAGTGTAAATGTTTGTTGTTCAGATCATAAGACGTTAACATACATGAATATTTTACTGTGTTGTTTTACTATTATGGGATTACAGAGTTCTCGAATCCAGTGTTTCCCAAACCTTTTTGAGCCACGGCACATATTTTACATTAAAAAAACACATGGTACACCACCAAATAAATATATCAAAAACATTTTTAATGAAATAAAGTGAAACTGTAGTCTTGGGCTATGTCTTTAACAACACCAGGGCCGAATATTTTTTCTGCGATGCTTTTGCAGGCAGGTAGTATTAATGTCTCTACCGCGGTGGGTGGCTGTTTGGATTTAGCGATGAGTTCAGCAACTTTGCAGCTAGCTTTCAGAGCTTTCTCACGCATCCCGGTGGTTTTCTTCAACAGCTGCCTACTTCTCAGTGTGTTTAAGCAGATGAACAAAATAGTCTGCGTTCTTATCTTGAAGTGAAGGGTGTTTGCTTGGAACCACGGCGCTGTTGGACAGCTTTTCCCCGAGTCGGCTCAGCTGCTTCTCCGGTAAAAGTGAATCCAAACGCAGTCTAACTTTCACTGTATTATTTGAGCTCAGCTTTTTTACGTTCTTCCGACCACTACTCATACTTGGGCCTTCATCGGGTATCACTGCCACTGTCTCACTCGAAGGATCGCTAAATACCAGCAGGTAGATCCACAGGTTCATTCACTACCTGTAGCCATTCAGTGGAAGAGCATTTAATTGTTTTTGCCTGTCACTGCATGCTGCCCACATAGATACACATACGGTGACACATTATTTGCCTTGAATGAAGTATTTTTGGATCAACCAGGTCAAAGTGGGCATTTTTCCCGGCACACCTGATGACTGCTCTCATCCATAACCACAAGTGAGGCATTTGAAACCTAATGAAAACATAACAGTCCTTAATAAACATCTCATACAACCTCGAGGAGGAAGTTGTTGTTGTGGTTCAGACTGATGGACCGAAGCACAGATGAGACACTGTTTATTACTAGTTTGATTTTAATATGACAAAAAAAAATGCAAAAATACAGGAAACAGAACTTTCCCACCATTTATTTATTATTTATTATTTATTATTTATTATTTATTATTTATTATTTATTATTTATTATTTATTATTTATTATTTATTATTTATTATTTATTATTTATTATTTATTATCACACACAGACAAAGAACCACTCACTTATTCACATATCTGGGCAATTTATGATTCAAGATGTTTATTGTCATATGTACTGTGTGGTTTCCCTGCACAATGAAATTCTTACTTTGCTGTCCACAGTGCATTGGATATGTATTGACAATAAATAGGTGCTGTAAACATTATCATACATATGAACGGTGTTGGCAGTGCAAGTAAAACATTGAGTGCACCTCGGTGTGTAACTCACAAAGTGCAGGTGTAACGGTGAGTACAGTTTGAATGGCAGTGTTTTCATGCACAGTGCAGCATTTAAAGTGCATTTAAAGTGCAGAGAGGTCTCCAGAGAGGAACCCGGAGAACCCATACAGACCCAGGAGACCGTGGAGACTCAGACCAGGTGCTACCTTGTGAGCGTGGGTTGAAGATGTACGGATTTGTGGATAAAACCGAATTTCCCGTAGTTGATCTTCAGGTAGAACTAGCTGTAGCTCGCTAATGTTAGCGTCCTGTTTTGCTAGCGCCCGTTATTGGTGACTTCTGACGGGGTTTCACCCTGAAATACTGAATCACCCAAAAACCGCTCCCGCCCGTGTCCGGGCACGGGACGGGCCTTCGGCGGAAACGGCCGTCCCCAACGCGGTTTGCTGCTCTATAACGGCTCACGCCAGGCCTCCTCCTCCTCCTGCTCCTATGTACTTAACATTCCTGGCCACGGGGCCGGAGGACGCTGATTCACGGGCTCGGCGGCGGCGGCTGGTAATTACACAGGGCCGGTCGGGTTCTATAAATACGGGCTGCTGGTTCCACCGCTGTCGGGCTCGGATTTCGCCAATTAGGCAAAGCCGGGGTTGTTTTTCGGTTGTGTACGGGATGTAAATGGAAGTGATGGGGGGTTCTAACAAAAAAGAAAGGGGGCCTCAATATGCATGACGGGTTAGACGTCCCATGGCGAGATGGAGGGCGATGGACGGTCCGGCCCGTGGCGTCCACGGCGGACGGAGCCTGTCGGAGCAATAATGAAAACACCAGATAAGAGATGCTTTCTTTCTATCTAGCATTTTTGTCTTTTTCTTCCCCCTGGCGCTATATTTAGCTGCCGCCGTCTCCCTACCTCACGCCGCCACATAACGGAGCGGCCCAGACGACCGGGGAGACCAGACATGAGTCCTGATCTATTAGGATCCTCAGCTGCTCTGCTGCTTGAGTTTACACACTGTGTACACACTGTGTGTGTGTATGTCGGGGGAGGGGGGGTTTGACGGGTGTGTGTGTCGGGGAGGGGTTGGCAGTGGCAAGTTTCAGCAAGCCTCAGTCAGCTCACAGACAGTGCAGGGGTCAAAAGGTCATTGGGGGGGCAGGTTGGGGCCCACACCCCAAGCCTGGGCTGGCTGAAGACCAGGCGGCTCCAACAACAAATTCTGGGGGTGGGGGTGGGGGGGGGGGTGGGGGGGCAACGGTACCAGCTAAATGATGGAGCTGCAGTCTTTGCCCCCCCCTGTGTTATGAATGGGTTGTGTAGAAAAGGGTGAGAGGGCAGAATCAGTGGCAAAGTACTGAGAATTATAGGCGTGTGGGTGTGTGTATGTGGGTGGGTGGGAAAGTGTTTGTGTGTGTGTGTGTGTGTGTGTGCGTGTGTGATGGGTGGGTGGAGGCTTCACTTGGGGTACAGTGTGTTTTTGCCCTGTTAACCCAACCCCTAACCTTCATGTTAGGACAACCTGTGGACTGTTTGCCGTCAGTGCTGCTGTGGTTGATCACCGATTTCCCCATTTATTTTATTTTATTTTAGTTTGTGAAAAGGAAAATCAAGAGGAAAATGAAAATAAAAATGAAAATAAAAATGAAAATGAAAATAAAAATGAAAATGAAAATGAAAATGAAAATGAAAAAAATGATGGAAATGAACATTTATTTTATTTTCTTTAATTTTGGGCTAAAAAAAGGCACTAGTAGTTTGTGCGTAATTTTTTTATTTTAGGTGCATCGGCCTGCTATCAGTTAACCTCTGGGTTGAATGATGACATGAAATACCGCTTTCAGTTAAAAAGACAGGCATCAGTCACATAAATTAGAAAGTCTGATATTTATGTCATTTAAAAAGAATGTTTACATTATTTAAAAATTGACTCTTTTTGCAAAAAAAAAAAAAACAAAAAAAAAAAACATGTTTTTTATTTTAAATGCATCGCTTGGTTAACAGTTAATCTCTGGGTTGAATGCTCATATTATGCATCACATTTATATAAAAAGAAATGCCTCAGTCACGTCAATTGATTCATAAAGATAAAATGAATGATATTCATGGAGATAAAATCAACAGAAATAAGTCACAAATTAAATTAAATTAAATTAAATTGAATTAAATTAAATTAAATTAAATTAAATTAAATTAAATTAAAGTAAATTAAATTAAATCATTGGCCTAAAGAACACCTTAATTGTGATCTTGAATCAATAGCCTCACCTGCGATATGATGATACACACATTTGTTTTTATCATGTAGGATATAGATATGAATGATCAATAATGATAAAAATAGTCATTAGTCTTTAATACAATACCATTTACTGTAAATGTCCTTTTATTTAGCAACTGTCATGGTCAAAAGCATTTTGGACAATGTTTTATAGCTATGTCATGATGATGATCCCATGAGCGAGTTATACTTAAAGTCGGCCGGTGAAAGTCATCAGTTTTCGAATGAAGAAAGCGGAGGGATACCAGGAATGCGTCTATCTGACGAGTACATCATGAGCAACTTCTATGAAAAGTGACTCTGCTACGTGCATGTGACAGGCATGAGTCGAAGGGGACATGTAGACTGTATTTGCTGCCTCAGGGCTAGAATGTAGCGGGACCAGGGCCTTATCGGGCCGCAGGCGCTGCAGACCGCGATTAGCAGGGTTATCTTCTATCCTGCAGGGGGGGGGGGGTGCTTGAGAAAGAGGAAGGAAGCTCTGTGGAAAGGGGGGGGGTGATCGGGCCTGCAGGTCCAGATCTGTATGGTGGAGAAAGAAAAAAAATCACACAGACATGGGCAGAATATCAAAAAGGGGGGAGGGTGGGGGAACCAGGGGGGCTCAGAAGGGGGGCCAGGCGCTCCCTCTGCCGGCCCCCTAACAACCACCCTGCCTGCATCCTCCTTCACACACGCTTCACTCAAGAACAGACTTAAAGCCTTACGTTTTAACAGCTAACAGCTAGCTATAGGCTACATGTGTCAAAACTCAAGTTCCACATTATTTTATATGGCCCTCCAGAACTTCTTAAAAGGTCTGATTGTCTTAAAATAAACAAGTCAAATGCGTGCATTGACCATAAATTATATTTCGCATATTACCCGCAAAGTGACAGCATCCCAACATTAGATTGCAGTGTATCCACATCAATATGATTTTCAACAAGTGGAATTGAGAAATATAAATGATCCCTAAATATCCAGGAAGAGAAAAGTTGATGCAGATGGGAGGATGTTTCGAGAAAGATGGGAAGACAAATACATGTTTGTGGTTCAAGGGGAAAAAAAACGTGTGTCTTGTGTTATGAGGCAGCGTGGGTTGTCAAAAAGTACAATCTACGTCGGCATTTTGACACCGAACACGGAGCTAAGTATGCCAATGTTAGCCTTCCAGAAAAACCACAAATTGTCCAAGAATTAAAAGCCAAACTACAATGGCAGCAGAATGTGGTCAGGAAATCCAAAAACACTGCAGCCGTGAAAGCTAGCTTTGGAACAGAACAATTAGTAAACATATTTTTTTTACCTCGATACAAATGCAAATGTAACATTTTGGATTTGAATGAGTTCTAAATTCAGAGTTATTTAACATGTACGAGTGGATACATCTATTTTACATTACATTTGGTTACATTTCTACTGTTACCGTTACATGTGGCCCTTTGTGGGCCACCGTGATGCTGATGTGGCCCTCGGTGAGAACGAGTTTAACGCCTGTGTTCCAGGCTAGCCCAAACTCATGCTGCCATACGACTGCTACTCGGGGGTGATATCCCATAATGCACTGCTCTCATCCCTCCGGCTGTTCCTATCCTGCATGCACTCACTCAGGCATCTGCCATTTTTATTTATTTTATTCTTAAAGCAATGTATCATTCCGGTGGTTAGCACGTAGCTGTTGGCACTGCGGGTATAAGTATTAGATCCCGCCCTCATACCTGCCCCAGCCGGTCCAGGCAGAAGGCCATCCACATCGAGCTGGGATTCGTTCGTGGATCTCTACTGATCTCCTCAGTATGAATAAGATGTTACGTGTGCATGTGGTAGGATTCATCCGGGCCTTCACCACGACACACGCCAACGGAGCGCAACCCCCCCCATCCCCCCTCCCCTGCTGCTGAGCTATCACCTTGGTAACAAAAACACACGAAAAAGGTCAAAAAGGCTTGTTTTTTTTCTTTTTTCTGGTTAAAAGTGACTGGAAACCAAGTGCAAGTCAGCTCCTAACCCGCAGTCAGCGTGTGTGTGTGTGTGTGTGTGTGTGTGTGTGTGTTGTGTGCGGTTGCTCCAGGGCTTTGGGAGAAACCAAACACCGCCGACCTCCTGCCCTCCTGGCCAGAGTCAACGCACATGCATTTGTTGCAAAGTTGAAAAAAGAAACATTGTTTCCAGCAACTAGCTGGAAGTGTGTACAAGGACACACACACACACACACACACACACACAAGTGTACTCGTTTACATGCAGGACTTTTCCACGTTCTAATCATAACTCTCAGCCAATCAGCTTTCCAGCTGGGTGGAGAAGTTAAACGCCCCCCCCTTCAAAAATGTAAATATCCCTCCAGGTGGATGAGTTCATTCATATCTGGGAAGGGGGGGGTTACTGTCCCCCCACCCCTCCACCCCACTTGGTTGAGTCTGGAGACACCAGGAATGTAGACGAAACACATCCAGGGGATGGCTGGACATCAGCTGACTCTGCTGACCGCGGTGACCATCCATCCATCCATCCATCCATCCATCCATCCATCCATCCATCCATCCATCCATCCATCAATCCAGATCTTGAGGAGACTATAGTTCAAATCTTTCCAGTTGCTCTGATCATTCTGCCCGGGTGCTGCAAATCTGACGCAAGGCTACATTTCATCTTCCTCGCCAAAGACGCCCCCTCCTACCTCCCCGTCTCCCCCGAGAGTTTTGCAGCAAAAAAAAAAAAAAAAAAAAAAAAATCCCAGGATCAAACACCCCCCTCTCCACCAGCGTTGTTTGAAAAAACTAAATAAAAAAAAAGTTGTTCCCCACCACTGACCCGGGGAAGCTATGCTATGCCACAAGTGCTATGCTACTTAAGATATCAGTGAAAGACCTGCACTCACAGGTCTCCTCTAAACACACAAACACACACTCTTACCAGTAAGTAACTTCCAGTAATCCGTAATATTCCCATTCACTCATTCATTCACTCCGTGCACGGAGTGCAGGAAGAAGACCAAGATAGCCATCGGCTGGGGTAAGACAAAGTGGGGCTAGAAAATTGATTTTTCCTTGTGTTATTTATTATTGATCTTTTTCATCAGTCGTGTTACAGGCACTGTTTGGAAAAAAAAAAAAAAAAATTCCAGTTGTGGCTGTTACCGGTATGTATTCATGTTTCTGTGTAAATATGTGATACTACAATATGGACACCTGCAGCTTATAGACAAGTGCAGCCTATATACAGTATGTACACATATATTTATTTAGTTATTTTTAGCCTTAGCGGCTTATATTCAGGTGGGCTTGATAGTCCAGAAATTAAGGTATAGACATTGGCGGTTTTAACTTTGTTTGTATGTAAAAGTCCATGCTTCCATCTTTTTCCCACAAAAAACTCTGTTGTAAAACTCCTTTATTTTGATTTATTATTATTATTGTTAATGATTTATTTATATTATTCTGCAAGTTAATCAGAAAAATAAATTGTGCAAAATAATGAATGAGTGAACCAATGAGTGAATCAGTCAAGTGTCGATCAGTCAAGTCCATATAAATCGTTGTGCAAACACTGCGTCTGCTGAAAAATAGAAATTTGATGAGGATTTTTTTTTTTTTTTACCTGAGAAACTTAACAGATTCCTTAAAAAAATAAAAAAAAAATCCAGGGTGAAATATTACATTTATTTTAAATTTAATTTTTACAATTTTAGAAATAATTCTTTTATGTTATCATTATTAGTTGTTTTGATTTTTGAGAACCCCACACAGGTGAGGAGAAAACAGGTGGAACCAACAAAGGAACTGAGGACATTTACCAGAATTGTTATCATTATTATTCATGTTCATTTAATTACTTTTATGATAATCTTATTATTCCCCTCATCATTTTCGTTATTTTTTTATTGTTGTGGTTGTTTTTTTAGCATAATTATTACAATTAAAAAGTATTTTATAATGACTAATTTCTGCTGCAGGATCAGGTGCGACTATTCTAAAGAAGAGGAGGAGGAGGAAGAGGTGGATGAAGAGGAAGAGGAGAAGGAAGGTGGAAGAGGTGAAGAGGAAGAAGAGGAGGAAGAAGAGGTGGAAGAAGAGATGGAAGAAGAGATGGAAGAAGAGGAGGAGGAGCTGTGACAGGCGGGTTACGCCCCCCAAAGAAGCGAAAAAAAACCTCAACATGTAAAGGATCGGAGCGGCGGCGGAGAGCTTCTCACACACACGCATACACATACACACACACACACGCATACACACATACATACACGCACACACCGCAAGAGCATGAGTCTGAGACGAGCCGCGTCTGAGCGTCCACAGCAGCACTGAAGCCGCTGCAGGTTCGATTCCCCACTCCAACTACTTCTTCTTTTTTTTTTTTTTTTTTTTTTAAATCACACACACCTTCCCGTGGGCGCTGGATCTTCCACTCGTGGAGATGTGCGTGGAGAGCGACGGATGCGAGATAGAAGGCTGCAGCGGCGGTGGCGGCGGCGGCGGCGGCGGAAGCACCGGCGCGGTACCGGACGAGGTGCGGACGCTGTCCGGTAGTGTGAGCCCCGCGGCGGCGAAGGGCGGCCCGCCGGACCTCCGCCCCTGCAAACCGGGACGCAAATTCCAAGCCGCGCTGCTCAAGTGCCGCTCACCGGCCGCCGCCGCCGGGATCCTCAGCTTCGGAAACGTCCTCAACTACATGGACAGATACACCGTCAACGGTAGGACACACACACACACACACACACATATGTCTTTAACTGGGAACAATGGGAGCGGGTGTGTGTTTTATTTGTTTTTTTTTCCGGGTGCTGATTTAATCAGGCGATTGACACAAGGAGCTGATAATTGCTGATCGATCAATTAAAGAGTGTGTGTTCCGCTTAGAGGAGCTCGTATCGCTGGAAATGTGTTTTTTTATTAAAAAAGAAAAATGTTTAAATATATGAGGATAGATGCGTAAGTAAACCACTCAGATTTAAACCCGGTTTGAATTAGCTGGATTAAGACGATGCGCGTCTTAACCCCCCCCCCCCCCAACACACACACACACATACACCACTTAGATGCTTTTATTATTATCACGCACACGCACACGCACGCACGCACGGCCTTTGCGGTTATTAACCTCCCAGAACCTCATCCCGACCCGGTTCCGGTTCGGATTATTTAATCCGAACTGAAAGGGTTAAAAAAAATGAAGATTAAAAACCAAAACTGGAGAAGATCTCGTTGCGGTGCGCTCGGACGGTGCGGGGGATCCGACACGCGTGCCGCCCCGCATCTCCCCCTCGTGGACGCGCGCGGATACGAGTTATCGGAAGGCGCGCCCCCGAGGATCGACCAGTGTATGGATCGATCGATCGATCGATCGCTCGACAGATAGATCAATAGATCCGATTCCACGTCGGTGCGGACGTGGAGGAGGATATCGTGACCCCTTCCACGCACGGCTCTTTGCAAAGGTGCACAGGACCGCAACCACGCCAAGAACGTGTTGCTGCACCTCCTCGTCTTCATTTGCGCAACCACGTGGTCCGGAGCGCGGACCCCCCCCCCCCCCCCCCACACACACACACGCACACGCACACACACACACACTGTGAAAGCTACATTGCAGCAGTCGCGAAAGGCTGCATCTGTAGTTTCTGTAGACGGGACGCGATGCTGCGTGATGCGATTTTGATGCCACGCAAGGCACGGCGGGAATGTGCGTTCATTCATTCATTCATTCATTCATTCATTCATTCATTCATTCATTCATTCAACTCTTCATCCTCTCATCCACACGACACAAAGATGGATGCAATCATTCACCCTCTCATCCGCTCAGGAATATTATGACATTCGATAACTCCCCAAAACAAACACAAAAAATTATATATTTTTTTAAATAATTCATTAATTAATTCGTTGATTTTATTTAAATAATTTAAAATGTTTATAAATATTCCCTCTCATGATCTTCCTCAAATAGTAGCCATAAATGTTAAATGATATAAATATAAATATTAATATAAATATAAATATGAATATGAATATAGATATAAATATGAAATACAATATAAATAAAAAAATAAAAAAACACGTCTAGTGAGCTGAAATGGCGGTCAGGCTCCTGCTGAGGTGAAACACGTGGAAGCAGAAAAAGTTCATCTTGTCTTCTCCACCTTACTGTACATTCTTTCTCGCCCCCTCTTGCTTTCATCATAGATCTTAATGTCAATTAACCAGGCCACACACACACACACACACACACACACACGTCACAAACGCTTTGCCCTGCCATTAATCGGAGGGGTGACTGCTGCAGAGGGAGGAGGCGGGCTGGGGGGGTCGGGACGCAGCAATATGGCACCACCACCAACAACAACCAAGAACCACCCGGACGTCAAAAGGTCTTTGTACTGACAGCCCTTACTGTAGTGTGTGTGTGTGTGTGTGTGTGTGTGTGTGTGTGTGTGTGTGTGCATCAGTGAGGCATTGTGGCTGAGGACAGAGGGAGAGACCACTCCAGATGGGAAGGGGGGGGCGTTCCACACACAATGAAGGGAGAACCTCACCGGGCCAGGCAACAGCAGCGTCAGAGCTGCGGCCACACACACACACACACACACACACACACACACTAATACACACATGTGTGCAACAGCAATACACACAAACTGCAGCTTCAGCATCGGCTGTGTCTAAATCCAGGACGAGGATGGGTGAAGTTGCCGGCAGGTGCTTTATGTTTTAGCCATTCACCCTGTCACACACACGCCTTATAAAGACATATATCTACTTTTTACAGTTTTTTACGGCACGTCTAGATGTTCTTGCGCGTGTGCAGGTAGATGATGGGGCTCTGAGTGTGTAATCCACTTGGATGCTCCGGCCCCGGGTGAGCGCCGGGGCCTGGAGCAGCTATAATTTTATTATAAAAAGCTCACGCCGGCGCTGAGTTTCAGACGTCCGACACGTTTTTAAAATTCAATTTGCGGAGCCTCCGAGCCCCCGAAACCCGCCGTCGGCAGACGCTCCTCTGCGGCTTATAAGAAAGACGGGCTTAAGAGTTTTTCTGAATCTGCGGCAGACACTCAGCACTTAAACTTATTTGCTCTGCCAGTTCGCCGTCTCGCTAACCCTAGACGCCCCCCTGACGGGATAATTTGCGGCCTAATCCGGCGCACCTACCGGGCGCAGATTAGCGATTTCTGAGCCAAGCTGTCGCCCACAAATGCTCCCCTAACGGTGGCGCCCTCCGCCCCCAAAGACCCGCAAACGAAACTCCTGCCATCTTGGCCCAGAGACGGAGATGACCGCGTGGAAATAATCCTCTTATAGCCGGAGGGAGGGGATCTTTGTCACGCAGTCGCGGGAGGCGCGGCTACCGATCACGTCCGACAACCCGGACCGACGTCTTAATTATGTCTATTTCGCCGTTAAAAAATGCACTTTCATTTTGAAATTTTGTTTGCCAGTTTGCAATGAGAAGTTATTTGAAAAACAGCGATAAAAAGCGTGATTTTATCCCGCTTCAGTGGTTCGGTCCGGTTTCTACGCCCAGGACTTCCTGTCTCATTCGCAATTTCCTGTCTGTTTGCGCTCTTACCATCAGCGGGTGGCGGCGGCGCTAAAAATGCAGCTTTCACTTCCATGTCTGCCGGAAGCGAAGCACAGACGGCGAGATTTTTTCCCTCAAAATCTCCTTTCTTGGAATCCAATGAGAACCCGGGGAAGCTCTTGACCCCGCCCCTCTCCCCTTGACCCCGACCCTCTTAGCTACACCGTTAGGTCATTTCATTCGTCATCTTTTAGGGCTTTTTAATATATTTTTTTCATTGAAAGCCCCCCTCCATCAGCGCCAAGACGTGGGCATCGCGGGCGCCGCCGACTCTTTTATCGCTGCGCTTTTAACTTCCGAGCCGGAATTGGATCGGCCTCGCCTCGGCTCCCTCGCCGCCGCCGCCGCCGCCCCCGCCGCGTCTTTTTTTGTCCGGCTAGGCGTTTCAACCCTTTCCAGCAGATACCGGAGAGGGGTGTGGAGCATGAAGGGGGGCGGGGGGGGGTCTCTCCATCAACTGGGTTCACACGGAAGCCCCCCCCCCCCTTCATTTCATCTCTTTTATTTCTACTTCCTGCCGCCGCTCAGCCTTAATAGCAAGCATCCGAATTAGATCCGGCTCTTTCCTCCGCCAGCACAGACATTATTCCTGTTGCATTGTGTGTGTGTGTGTGTGTTTTGAATCGGGGGTGTATTTTTACCCCTAGGACAAATACCCCTTCATCACTTCTCCGTTTTTGTCCGTTTCCAGTATCGGCTGCTAATCCGCTCCGACATGTTTGTTATCTCGCGGGCCGATGGGCGAACACGTCGCCGCGGTTGCTCAAGTTGCCTCTTGACCTTTTGACACGGCAGAAGTAGCAGCATGATAATTACCCCCCCTCCGACCCCCCCACAACTCCCCCTTCGCCCTCAGTGGAGTTTTTGCCAATAGGAGGATGCAGGGGTTGCGCATTTCCTGTTCAAACCTGCAGTTTGCTTTGGGATTACGGCAACGAGATAAACAGTCAGCTTGAGGCGGGATTTTTTCCCCCGCTAATTTTCAACTATCCCCCCCCCTCAATTTTACATTTTTTTTTTCTAATTTTTATCTGAAATATTATGACCGATTAAAAAAAAAAAAAATTTTCAGGTAACTTTAAGATTATTTTTCTTCCAAGGAATGAATACTGTTTTATCAGGTTGATTTTACAACATTTATTTATTTATTTATTTATTTATTTATTTATTTATTTATTATCCGACATTAAAACATTTGTCATCTTCAAATGCAAGATTTTGAATCCATTTTGTTTCATTTTTAATTGACATTCAGATCACTTTCCTAATTTTTATTTTTTTTAATGTAATTGTTAATTCCAGCGGGTTGATATTGGCGAGGGGGAGAAAAATTTTTTTTTTTTAGTTTATTTTCAAAATAGTTTCAACTGGATCTTTTCCTTCCTTTACCTCTCTGGATCTATTTTCTAAATTTTCTGATTTTGATGTTTTTTTTTTTTTTAATTTCCTGAAAAGGCGCTTATTCAGAAATAGATTGTCAGGTCGTTTCTTGTCGATTAAGGTCGTTTAAAATCAATTCTCAGCTCCGCCCTTCCGTCTGAGTGATCGCAGCGGCCCATTTCTCTCTGCTGTCTTATCTGAGCCGACACCAGAGTTTACCCGCTGAACTTCATCTCCTCCGGCCCGATTGCCCCGGGGGGGGGGGTTCCTCGCCGTGTCTGACGCGCTGTCAAACAACAGATCATCCCTCCTTTACGAAAATAAATGAAAAAAAAAAAATGATTGGAAAAAAAATCTCCCACTCCCTGCGTGCTGTTCCATCGGAGCTGTAAATGCCAGGGAAAAAAAAAACAAAAAAACGCGGCGTTCCTTCAAGGCCCACCGGCCGGGGAGGGAAACCAAAAAACAGAGAAGGAAGAGGAAGAAAACATTTTTTTTAACATTATATTTTCTTTTTGTTTCCATGCAGACGGATGACCTTTTCACCGCCCGTCTTCGTGCTTCCCCTTTTTTTTTTTTCCCTGCAGCCTCACACACACACATACACACATATGCGCACACACACGCTCAGCAAGACATGTGAAACGATAAAAACAAGCCGAGTGTGTTCGTGTGTGTCTTAATGTGTGCGGGTGTGAAGATCACGATCAAATTCGCCGTTACCGTGCGGATCCGACTTTTCCGACCGCGCGGCTAAGAGAGCTAGCTCACCAGCTAGCGCTCACTAGCATTAGCGTTGGCCCTTGGAAAGGGCGGGAGTGTTTATTTACGGCAGCTCTATCTTTGACAGGCCGTTCTTTGCCAGGAAAAAAAATTAATCCCCCCCCATTTACATCCAACCAGAGATTACGCAATATTTGTGTATGTGTGTGCGCGCTTGTTTCTTTTAATTTATTTGATTTGTAGAAATCTGGCGGACGGATGGAGGGGGGGGGGGGGGGGGGGGGGGGGCGCCTTTTCCATTAGCGCGCCCGTGGGAGGGGAACGCCGACCTCTGACACGAGCGCACATCTTTACCGGTAATCTCGTCAGAGGTGCGCGCACGCGCACACGCGCGCACAAACCTGCGGACAGTGAGTCGGAGGCCAAAAACCGATCTCTTCCCATTTCACTGAATCAATTTTGATTTACGGGTTGTATTTTCCTCTTTTTTTTTTTTTTTCTTTTTAGCCGAGGTCGTCAAAAGGTCGCGGGACGAGTGCCCCCCCCCCCCCCCCTTTGCCCCCCCCATACATCATTTGGAGGGAGCACCATTTTTAATATTACTCATAATGTTACATCCAGCTTGGTGATATTACACTTAGCAGCGGATGCGTTATCCTTTTTATTTTTTCTTCTCCTAATTAGCCCGGCTCACGTAGCGTCCAGGCTAATTGTCCCGCTCATTACCCTCAATTTTTTTTTTCTTTTCTCGGCTTCTATGGCGGTGAGGTCGACAGGACCGCCGCCTACCGTTATTACAGCGTGCTCGCCGTTCCTGAAAAGCTAAAAGGCGTATTCTGCCCACTTCTGAGAAGACTCTCCTATTTAGAACGCTGAATTTGTAACATTATGTAATTTTGGATCAATCTGCCGCTGAGGGCGGGGGTTTGTGGCAACGCAGCTTTACTTTCTTCTTCATCTCTTTTCCTTTACATTTTTCTTTTTTTTGAGATTGGTTTCCACCGTCATGTGCAGAGTGTGCGACAGGGTGAAGTCACGTTTGCGACCAAAACAAAAATCCCTGAGGTCTCCTGAATGTATGACAGGTACAATTGGAGGCCCCCGGCACAAAAGCGGCTGATGGAAAATGCATGTTTGTGCCTTTTGGAAATCTCAAGCGGGGGTTATTATGGGATAGAAGTGGTTGCAGACATTAACGTCCCCCACTCCCACAACTAATCCCAAGTGGGGCGTTCGGAGGACATCATGGGGGCTCTTCCATTTTACACTCAGGCGTGTTTTCTGAAATTTCACGGTATTAACTGTGAAAAAAAATATTTTTTTGAAAGTATGATCTAATGTGAAATCAAATCCAATAACACACCAACAAATTAATTATTGAATAAAATTGCATTAAATCGCATTAATTGATCAAAATACAACAAGACCCATGAAAATAAAGTAAAATAATGAAAAAACAAGATAAATTAAAAGGATTAAATTGAATAAAACAATGAAGCAAGATGAATTAGAATAAAATAAGAAATGACTAAAAATGAGATATTCATAAAAAGCATTAATTTGATTTAAAAAAGTAAAATAAGATAAAATAAAATGTAAAATAATCCAAAATTAATGTAAATTATAACTCATTTATATAATCATATGAATTGGATTTTAATGAATCCAAGGAATTCATTCTTTTTGTCCAAAAACGCAACAGAAAGTTAAGATGACAGACAGTAAAGCGGCCCCACCCAAGTTCTGTCTTAACCTGACTATTTTTAAAACAAATGTTGTAAACGCCGAGCTGTTTGTCGACATCAGGGTCAAGTACCTCCTCTGCATTCTCCGTTTCTTTGTGTTCCGGCGACGGGTTTGTCTCGGCGATGGCGGCGCTCTGACAGTAAAATGGAGCTGAGGATTTAGAACCCTCACCGGCGCCTGGAGAGCCGAGAGCTTTAGACCGTTTGACGGATAAAGAATCAGAGAGAGATGAAGGAAGCAAAAAACACAAATGACGCAGCTTCTTCCTGTGCATCATTGAAGCTCAACCAGGAAGCTAGCAATGCTAATCTGGTCTTTCAATGCTAATTGCGCACCGGTGATGTCCGTACGTTCCATACGGCGCAAAGCTGGTCAAATCCATCTGATTCAAGTCAAAAACATACTTGTTTTTTGTTTATGCTAGTTAGCACCTCTTGTTTTGATAAAAAGCCGCAGAATGTCGGGACGTAAATCCTGCCCCTGGGCAGCTCCATCCCAGAAAAAAAGCACTTGGTATAGTCCTGAGAGATGATCCAACTCATCGTCCTCATACGAGGACGTCCCTCATTTGATTCAAGTCTTCATATTGAATTTTTGTGTTTACATGTTGGATCCGCACTGCTAATCCGACCTGACAGTTCAAGTTCCCCGCCGCCCGGTATCCCTGGGAGACGGCGGCGCGTTCAAGTCACGTCTTCCCTCAAATACCTTTGCTTCGCCCGACTGCACCTCCGACCAATACCCTTAATGCATCGTCTCATAGGAATAGCCGGGTTACTTCCTGGATATATTATTGATGAGCTATAGGCTCAGTCCCCCCCGCCTCCTCCACCGCGTATTCTCCACGCCCGATCAAATATTTAGCGCGTAGCGGCGGGAGCTAATGCGCCGCGGCCCTCCAGTCGAATCCAAGGCCTTTGATTAGCGAATGAACGTTGGTTCGTTTCGATCAAAGCGGTGACCGCGGCGATCCGAGACCTCCGCTCGACAGTCTCATCAAGAAAAAAAAAAAGACACTCGAACTTACATTTTTTGATGTATTTATTATTCCGACGGCGGGGGTTCACGCGGGATTAACTGTAGACTCGGGATTTTTAGATGCCGGACTCCCAGATTAGATATGGATACGCCTGTCAAGTGACCGCTCATCATTTCTGAGAAAAGGGAAGAACGTTTCATTTAAGTGTGATCTTATCTGTCATTCCAATCGTCTTATAACCGTGCTATTACATTCCTCGGTCATGCTATTATCAAGGTATTACTACAGGATGACTCTTGCAGGTTGCAGGAAGTAGTCGGGGGAATCGGCTAATCAAGGCTCGGGTTAAAGCTGTCTTAATTTATGCAATTATGCAGCGACGTCAATTCGTCCCGCTCCTCCTGAAATCAATAAACCCCCCCCAAAAAACCTTAATGGAGCCACTAAAGCGAATGAGGGCGCAGAGAACATAAATAACGCCAGACGGCGGCTGACATCGAGCCAATATGGCGTCTGCGTTTGAGTGTGTGTGTGTGTGTGTGTGTGTGTGTGTGTGTGTGTTACGTCCACCGCTGACGGCGAAGCAGACGTGCACATGTGGGTGGAGGTGCTTGATGGAGGTGGTGGCGGGATGTCCACCTCTTGAACCCGCCGCTCACCGGTCCTGGCGCCGTCTCCCCAGACATCTGCAGCGCATTTCCCCCTTCTGTGTGGCGGGGAAAAGGAAGCAAAATGGAAAAAAAAAAAAAAAAAAAAAAAATGGCTTCCCCGCCCCGCCGCGGCCACATGGCGAGGGAGGAGAGCAGTCGGTCAGGAGCCCACCGGCCGCAGTCGGGCATTTTTGTGGTCGCCCCCCCCTCCCCTCCACTCCCGTCTGCCTCTGCACGCCGTTCTCACCGTCGCCTGATTGCGAGTCCAACCCCAAACATGCACTTTCTCCTCCCTGCTCCTTTCTCTCCCACACTATTTATACTGTGTGTGTGTGTGTGTGTGTGTGTGTGTGCGCGTGTGTGTTGATACTTGAAAAGGGATCACCCTTTGCAGGAGCTGGCCACATCAGCGCGGCGCGGTTTCGCCTCCGCCACACCGCAGGGAATGGTTTCCATCCTCCGGCCTCGTTTTACTTTTTTTTTTTTTTTTTTGATCAGATGCTCGAGCAGAAATCGCAGAAAGCTTGGGGGTGACGAGTGTGTGCACGTACACGTACATGTACGCATGCACATGTGATATTTAGACGGAAAACCGGAATCCCCGACCCTCCGTAGGCTGCAGGCCCGGCTGAGCCCAAACCTCCGCCCTGTTTATGTGTCCCATCGACAGTAATCACAACAAACAGTCAGCGGCCGCGGGAGCGCAAGATCCCGGGTCCCCGCTCCGCATCCTCTCCGAGGAGCGGGCCGTCTCCATGGCGACGAGCCTCCGAGACGCTCGATTGGTTAAGAGAAGCCACAACCGCAACGCGGTAAAACCGCGTTTTTTTGAAATATGTTTGGATTTTGTTTTTGGAGGGGTGGCGCTCACCTTATCTGTTCATCTTATAAAATACACAATAAAATGCACATTCGTGCACACACACACACACACACACACACACACACACACTCACTTTGCATTTCCTATCTCATTCTAAGAACGAACAGGCCAGTGAATGTGATTTGTGTCTCTGCTATACAGTCTGTACCCCCATACACAGTGTGTGTGTGTGTGTGTGTGTGTGTGTGTGTGTGTGTGTGTGTGTGTGTGTGTGTGTGTGTGTGTGTGTGTGCATGGGGGGGGATTGTCACTCGACCCATGAGCTCCACCATCCAACATCCACGGCACCCTTCTGCGTGCCGCCGCTTTTTCCCTCCTCTCCTGCTTGACCTACTTTCAGGCGACGACCCGTCTCCTTTGGCGTGGGGATGAGGGGACGCCGGGGCGGTCGGCGGGGCGACGGGGCGGAGGGGAGACGACAACGCAACCTTTTTTTTTTTTGTTTTGTTTTTTTTTTGTTTTGTTTTTCCCCTCGTGAGTCAGCGAAACACGGCGTGGCTTCGTCTCCATTTTGACCCACCTCTTCCGCGGCTCCCGAGACATTCCAGTTTGGTCGTTTTTGCGCTGAGGTAACCGCAGCTGGCGTCACCGCAAAACCCCCCCACCCCCCGATCAGCTGATTCAAACAAATATCGCCGGCTGTGTTTTTGTTTTTGTCAGGGATGCGGACGGGGTGACTCCCCCCCCCCCCGTGAGTCCCGGCGGCGCGCCTTCAGGACGATCCGCATTCCGGCCGTGTCTATTACCTGTAGTCACGCGCCGGAAGCTCCTCAACCCAAACCAATTAAATGCATTCCAATGACTGTCGGGTTTCGGGCGTCCATGTTTTGAAGAATGCATGCAGACGCTCACCTTATACAGTTGCCGTGGCGTCCAAACCATCCTGCGGCGTGTGATTACCTGAGAACTTTAGCAACGCCCTGCTCTGTGACGCGAGGGCGAGAGAGACGCTAGATGCCACCCGCCATCTAGACCCTCTGTTGTCTCGCTGACCTTTATCTGTCGACGTGCCCGTGCCAGTATCGCCACGGCAACCGTCCATCCATCTTTTTTTTTTTTTTTTTCTTGCATTATCTCATCCTTCTCGCTCCCGTCCGGACGGGGTGGTTTCACCGTTAGCGGAGCAGGCCCGGTCGCGGACGCGCTAATCTGCAGCAGATTAGCATTGTGTGTTACACAACTCTCGCCGAGCCCGGATCCACGGCAACAAAGCAAACTTCGGCTGATTGCGACAAATGTTGCGACAAACGTCTCTGTGGGTAATGATGTTTGAAACGGTGGCTCCTCACCTTTTTCGCTCATCCGAAGTCGTAGTTTTTCCATTTGTTGTCAAGGAAACGCGCAGCGGCCGCAGACGGGCGTGGCACTGTCCAGGAGGGACGCTCCACCATCTGCTGCAAGACCCCCCCCCTCTAGTGTTTGTGCACTAGTGTGTGTGTGTGTGTGTGTGTGTGTGTGTTTTCCGGGCTAATCGGTCAAATCTATGCGCTGCGCTGTCAGTCTCAAAGATGCCGGCCGGGCCCCATCCCTGCGTATGTGTGTTCAAGGCGACCAGTTGCCTGTGATTTTTGCGGTGTGTGTGTGTGTGTGTGTGTGTTGTTCTGATCTCTCACTGGCCTAGGGAGAGGGGGGACGTCAGGGTAAAATTAAATATTCTGAATCGGCCTAAACCTTTAATCCCTGCTGAGTGGACCTGGACACTAGCTTAGGTTTACAGCTTAATTTCATACATTTATACTAGCTATATCCTGCATTAGAACAGCTATTTATGATTATTTTTATTATTACAGTTCTTTATCATATTTATTACATGAATTATTACATGTTTAAAAATTATATCTCAACACCAATAGGATTTTTTTTTTTAATTTTAACAAATTTACAAATTATGCGTAAAGGCCCTGCATCTTTCTATATGTGGTGGTGTGATCCGTTGGCGACGCCACTTCTTGCTCAGTGGCAGCTGTGAGGATCCTGTGCGCAGGATAGGGGGATGGAGAATGAATGATTGACCGAATGAACGAACAAACAAATGTCCACAAAAGAAGAGAACCCTCAGCTTGAGGTGAAATGCGCCTCAGGACGATCGCTTCTTAAAAAATGGCGTTCCAATTAAAATAGAATGCGGTAATTCAGCCGGGCGCCATTGGGTGTGACCGCGGGAATGGCTCCGCCCCCTCAGCCACAGGAACGTGGTGGCTTGTCGACGGTTCACACAAAAATCCCCAACCTTGCGATCATATCAGATTATCTGCTCCTAACTCCTCCGATCCGATCATGCGTGCAGGTCCACCTGATTCCTTGACTTTTTACAAGCAGCTTTGTTTTCACGGGCCGCTTCGTTGTGGCGGGCCGTCGCTCTCGGTGGTGCTCGGGATTCGCCGTTATTAGCAGCAGAGGCTAGCTGCAGAGGCTAGCAGCTGAGGCTAGCGGAATCGGTTAGCTTGCAGAGGCTAGCTGCAGAGTCTAGCAGCTGAGGCTATCAGAATAGGTTAGATTGCAGAGGCTAGCAGCTGAGGCAAGATGAATATGTTAGCTGCAGAGGCTAGCAGGTGAGGCTAGCGGAATAGGTTAGCTTGCAGGAGCTGGTGGAATAGGTTAGCTTGCAGAGGCTAGCCGCTGAGGCTATCAGAACAGGTTAGCTTGCAGAGGCTAGCAGCCGAGGCAAGCTGAATATGTTAGCTGCAGAGGCTAGCAGGTGAGGCTAGCTGCAGAGGCTAGATTCAGAGGTCAAGTTGTGCTGGATGGGTCCGAACTTTCAAAGATGGCGGCCGAGCTGTCAAGGTATGACGCCAGGGGTAACTTTGAACCTTCAAGAGCCGGATTTCATTTGTGTTGATTCTTCTTCCCTTTTATGACATGTAAAAAGAAAATGTGAGTGTTGCGTTCAAAGAGGTTCTTCCTTCATGAGGCACACACACACACACACACACACACACACTTTGGTGGTCTAGCTTTTGGCACGAGGCAAGCGCTGAAATTCCCAGACTTGTGCACGGTTCGTGCACGTGAACCCACCCCCGCATCAGGTCACAGCCTCGGGAATGAGATGTCTTCAAAGAACCGACAATTTCACACACACACAGCGCTCTGGTTCACTCCTTGCCATCAAAATCGGCACGCACACACACACAAACACACACATTCAAAAATCTAAAATCTGATGTGTCTGTAAATCAAAGATGGCTGACACCCTTTTTTTTGCCCCCCCCCTCTTCTTTTCAGGTGTGATTCGTGACATCCAGTGGCACTACAAGGTATCGGACAGCGGGATCGGCTTGTTGCCAACAGGTAGGTGACCTTTAACCTTAGGATTAGATCGGCGTTTGAAATGAAGTCTGAGAACGGGACGCCCTCCCGATTAGCCCGGTTAGCGGTACGATAGCTCTGAGATGAGATCCTCGCCGATTCTCGCAGGCGAGACCGCGACCGCAGAGCACAGGCCCCCTGTTGTCTGGCCGCGTCACATGGCCGTCGGGACGGCGTGCGCGTGATTCCCGCGCGCGCGTTTATTTTGGATCCAACGAATATGGTCGACACATCAGCCCCCGCCCATTCTCCGACGGGGTTTGTTAAAAATATTGCGACGGCGAGCTTCTCCGGATGAGAAAGCGCCGAGAAAGGTCAGACGGGAGACTTTGGCGGAGCGTGCGGTCGTCATAGCGACCGGTCGCGACAGCGACATTACAGCGGGCAGATCTGCAGCTGCAGCGGTCACATTATTTATTCATTCATTCATTATCCACGCCGGTCATCATGACACAGGAGAAAGGGGGCGGGGCTTAACCTGCACAGGTCACCTGTCAATCACAGGGCCGCACACAGCCAAGAGGATACACACTAAGGAACCCTAAGGGAGCCCACGCGTTTACTCTTCTCACACACACTCGCACACACAGATGCACTCAGAGTTGACCAGTATCGGTGCAGCCAATGAGGAGCGGCCTGCAGGAAAAAAAGCGGCGTGGAAAAAGACCCCAACGCCGTTATTCCAGGGAACTTGTTTTTGTAACGTTCCCAACAGGAGCGGCGTTTCCGAACAGCCGGCAGAGGCAGGGCTGCTTCCTGAGAGCCTGTGTACGTGTGTGTGTGTGTGTGTGTGTGTGTGTGTGTGTGTGTGTGAGGACCTCAGACCAGGGCTGGGTTTCCTCTGGACACACACCCCAATGAATCCACCTTTTTTTTGGGGGGGTTACCTCGCAAAGGCCTCTTGTTAGGGGAGGAGCGGGTCTTGTTCTCGGGCTCCCGCACACGTGCACGCTCGCGCACAAAGCGCCATTGAGGGGCAGCGGGTCGGCCCCGAGTGCGAGGGGAAAGAATACCGCCCTGTGTTTCCTCCTCTGCCGCCGCCGCCGCCGCCGCCACCGCCGCCCGATGCTCCGGCCGCGGGGGGAGCGTGGATGGCGTGTTGAGGACAAAAATAATCCGTCAGAAAAAACAAGTTGTAGTATTTCCATGTTTCCCCCTCGTCTGCTTCCTCTATTTTACTGCGGCAGTCGAAGTACAAGTAGAACTTCAGAAAACCGTCTGTTTAGACCCGTCTGGAAATAAACTGGTATTTTTAGTCTCGGGCAAACAGCCTCATCCGCCCTTTATTTATTCATTTATTTAGTTAGTTAGTTAGTTGGGTTGGTGCAGCTGTTGGAGCTTCCACCTCACAGCAAGAAGGTCCCCACGCAAACACGTTCTCCACGTTCTCCGGGTTCTCCGGGTTCTCCGGGTTCCTCCCACGGACCAAACACACGCGGGAGGCTCAGCGGAGACCCTAGATTATGTGAGAATGAGTGAACGGTTGTATGTCTCTCTATGAGCCTATGTGGTTGCCCGATCCGGAGTGAACCCCGCCTCTCTCCCTGCAACCCAGGCGGCGTAGACCATAAATGAATTTATTTGTTAATTTTCTGTTTCTTTGTTTGCTTTTGGCCCAACCCCGCCCCAGCAGTGGAAACACTGTCCGCAGCAGGAAGCAGCCAAAGATTGTTTGTTTGACTCTTAATTTTGTTTGCCTTGGCTCTCTATATGGGTTACACACACGCGCACACACACACACACACATACATACACACAGATGGCACACGCGTCAGCACGCTGTTCGTGGACCCCCCCGCCCCCCCCTTCGGTGATCTGTGCAGCTGAAAGCAGGCCTGTTGTCTGGCCCGTCCCGGCCTGTCACCGCTCGGCCCCGACCTCTTCCTCGCAGCGACCTGAGGAATGCTGGACGTCCCGGGTTGCCATGGGAACGGCGGGGGAGGTCAAAGGTGTGAAGGGGACTGGAGGGGTGATGATGTCATGAGGGCCGAGGAAGTTTCATAAATGTTGACCGTATGCACAAGTCCGGGCCGGCCTCTGCGCCCCTGACCTTTGACCCCGGAACGGGGGGGGGGCAATGTGTGTTAGCACCTGCAGACCTGCACACAAACTGCCAACGTGGGTGTTTCACAGTGGGACACGCACACACACTCACACACACACCTTTCAAAACAAAGCGTGAAGCGAGAGAGCAGACAAGTTTGGAGGCGGAGCCTATATTTCACCTCTGGATTGTAACTTCTAGAATGACCCCCCTCCACACGTCTACTGACAGTCTGTTTGCTTTTGGAAAATACTTGACTTGGCGCTGGAGAGGGACCCCCCTTCCCCTTCTGCCGCCCCGAAACTCCCCCCCCCCCCCCGAAACCTACAGCAGCGCCGGCTCTGCCACTGTTAATAATCCTCCTGTCAAAGAATCTGCCGCGTCGGATGATTTAAATGAAAATCAAGCTGTGTTATTTCATCCACTAATGTGTGTGTGTGTGTGTGTGTGTGTGTGTGTGTGTGTGTGTGTCCCCCAGGCGGACGGATCATAAACCGCACAATCGCACGTCACGGCGCTTTAACCTGTGGAAAAATAGCGCAAAGGCAGATTTTATCCTGTTCGCTACAGTTTCGTCGGACGTATTAGGGCGGCAAGGATATTCTGAAAAGCCCCTCCGAGGTCATTCCAGGTCGCGGTATGAGGTTGGTTGTTTAGAGCACGTGTCAAACTCAAGGCCCGCGGGCCAAATGTGGCTCGCCACGTCATTTTATGTGGCGAGAAAGTCTTAAAAGGTCTGATTGTCTTAGAATAGTCGAACACATGCATTAACTATAAACTATATTTCCCACAATTCATGCAGATCATGTTACACACAGAGTGACGGCATGCATTAGATTGCAGTGTATCTACATCAATGCGATTCTCAACATGTGGAATTAAGAAATAAAAAAATGATCCCTAAATGTCCAGGAAGAGAAAAGTCGATGTAGATGGAAGGTTGTTTCAAGAAAGATAGGGTGTGTCTTTTGTGTTATGACGCTGTTGTCAAAGAGTACGATTTACGTCAGCGACACCAAACACGGAGCTAAGCGTGCCAAAGTTAGCCTTTCAGAAAAACAACAAATTGTCCAAATATTAAAAGCCCAACTACGATGGCAGCAGAATGTGTTCAGGAAAGCCGCATCCAAAAAACACTGCAGCAGTGAAAGCTAGCTTTGTAACAGAGCAACAAGTAAACATTATCTTGTTACATCTATGCAAATGCAAATGTAAAATTTGGATTTGAATGAGAAATAAATTCAGAGTTATTCAACATGAATGAGTAGTTACATTGATTTTACATTACATTTGGTTACATTTCTATTGTTACCGTTACATGTGGCCCTTTGAGGGCAACCATTATGTTGATGTGTCTCTTGTGAAAATGAGTATGACATATTGGATATAGTGAGTTGTGAGTTTTTGCACAACGGTTAGCGCCAGCGGCTACCTGCGGCGTCCGACCCAGGAATGCGTAAGAGGAGAAGGCGTCTGTCAGGTGGAGGTGCGACGTCGTAGCTCGGCACGCAGGGGTCGCCTCACCCCGGCCGACAGGCCTCCGGCGACGTCTTGAGTGACACACACACCTGGATGGCGTTACCTGAACCGCTTTTTGTTTGGGGCTGAGAAACGACGAGTGGAAGAATTCCACGGATGTTGTGTTAAAAAGCGCCGCGAGGCGTATGGAGAGGAAAAAAAAAAAAAAAAAAAAAACCTAAATGGGGTTAATTATCCGGTGTAACGGAGGACAGCGCGGCGATTGCGGCGTTCTGCTTTGACGTCGACGCACAAATATTGGGGTCAGAGAGAGAGAGAGAGAGAGGGAGGCGGCTTAATTTGGACCTCCAAACAACCCGTGGCTTGTTGTGAAGCTTCCCGCCTCTGCTGCAACGCGACACCAGCCCTCACACACACACACACACACACACACATATATATATATATATACCGACGATGCTCTGGACACGGCGGTGTCAGGTCTGACATTCGGCCGGCTTGCGCGAGCGCTGAGGAATGAGGTCACAGGTGCTCTGCAAGAGCTCCGCTAGCAGAGCTCCCCGGATAGGGGTTGTTGAGCAGACATCCCATAATTTCAGCGCGTTAACGCCCGCGCACCCCGCCGCAAATATTCCATATAAAATTCCTCGCCTGAGTTACCATCTTGCCGCCGTGATTTAGCAGCGTGCTAATTTACCCGCTTTTAGCGAGGGAGGGGATTGTGATCTGAATTACGATCTATCAATATAATCAATCGGTGAATTGATGATATATCATCAATCGGTGAATGGAAGTAGCTGATTTACTTCCCCGTGGGTGGAGTGTGCTGGATCAGCTGTTTCCAGCCCTCACAGCTGCTCAGGCCCTCGCCGCCGTCCCTCCTCTCTCAACGGTCTGGCAGCTGTTGTCGCCTTGTTCTGGCCCCCCCACCCCGCCGCCTCGTAGCAGTCGCAGGAGCGGGCAAGGAGCCGGCGGCCACCTGTGGCCCCCCAGCCGCCGGCCCAATCCTCCTCCCTAGCGATCGATCCCCGAAGCCAAATAATTACACGGCGATGGCGTTCGGCTCCTCCGCCTCCTGCAGAGACCAGAATAGAATGCTGACCCGGTGATGCGTCCGCATCGTGTGTGTGTGTGTGTGTGTGTGTGTGTGTGTCTCTATATCAGGAAATTTTTATGGGCCATGTCTCGGCGGAGAGCAGCTGTCGGGCAGTAACTGGCGCGGCGCTCTCTGTCTTACTTCCTGTCTGAGGACCAATGGGAACGCCTATGGGGGGGGGCGTCTGGCCAATCACAATTTAAAGGACACTTGAGTGTGATTTTATTCGGTTTCTATCGAAATCCCCGTATCTATTGATCGTCTGACGCCGCCAGGAGCATGGACGGATCAATCACGCACACACACACACACACACACACACACACACACATGCACACGCACACGCACACGCACACGCACACACACACACTCCAGTCAAGGTCAAAGATAAAGCTGCTGCTTGCTCATTTGCATTGTTTCCAATCATCATGGAGATCATTTATAGCTTGTCTGTTAGAGTGCGTGTGTGTGTGTGTTTTAGTGCCCCAATAACGTGGAAGGTGCTGGTAGAGTTCCCAGCCTGGCGTGTAATTCTTTCTGGCTACAGCTCCCGTCCCCAGGCAGGTAGCAGAGATCCGCCGCCGCCACGGTGACCCGACGGCGGGGGATTTTCCTGCCGGTCGGGTAACTCGACCCCTGACGGGGAGGAAAAAAACCTCGCGGTAATCGGAATATTTGAGGAATGCGGGGGGATGTAAAGCCCGCCATAAGAAGGGGGTGGGGCCGCCCGATGGATAAGAAAGTCTAAAATTGCGTCCTCACAATCACCCCTCTCTGGAGGAGGAGGAGGGAGCGGCGAAACGGCCGCACCCCGAAAACCGAGACCCCGGGCGCAGGAGAAAAAAAATACACCGGCAAACTTCCTCTCTCGGCTGCACACATCGATTCTCTCGCCCCCGCCGTCGGAAATCCCGTTCTGGGTGAACGCACTCCGACTCAGGAGGGCGGTAAACAGGATCAGACCTGGAGCTGGTCTCATATATATAAATTTATTATATATATATATATATATATGGCTTTGTTTGCTCGAACAGCCTCTGTTCCTCCGTCCGTGCACAATCCAAGAAAAAAAAACTCAAAAATGAACTGAACAATGCCACTCCTCACTTGCAGGGTTCGAGGAGTTTGATATCTTAATCAAACTAAATTAGTCTCCTCGGAGAGAGCGTGCACGTGAGCATGAACCCCACTGCTTCCAACCATTGTGATTTTTTATTTATATATATATTTTTTTCCCTCTCACATCTGCACAGGATGGGAGAATAGAAATCGCCCACACATACACAAACACACACACACACACACACACACACACACACACACACACACACACACACACACATGCGTGCATGTACTCATATCAACATACGTGCGCCTGCATCATCTCTGCGGTGCTCCATTCACGTTGCCGTTGAATCAGACGGGGGGTGAGTCATCCCTTAGAGGTATTGTTGTCGCTGCTGGCCAATCAAAACGCTGGTTCAATGTTTACCAAGCTTTCCTGTATGGTGGAAGTGTGTGTGTGTGTGTTTTCTCAGACAGGGACTAACTATGACGGATGTATCTGTGATATGATAAATAGTCTTCAACTTTTACGGAGCGCTAATGCACCCTGCGGTCTCAAAACGCCTCACACTGGTTAGCATTTATTCATTCATACACACACACACACACACACACACACGCCGTCGGGAGCAAACTGGGGGTTCATTGTGGTTCCTAGGACACTATGGCATGCAGACATGAGGAACCAGGAAACGGTCTGCCAACCTTCTGAATGGAGGGAGCAAATGAACTGCAGCAACCCCTTATTACAGTGATATTACGGCGTTATTACAATGTTATTACAGTGTTATTAGAGTAACATCACCGATTATTATGCTTTAGATATAAATTGGGTGTGACTGTCCAAAGATCGGCAGGTGACCCGACCATTTTTCCAATGAGGGCTTTATAAAATAAATTGTCAAAATAAAGCGTAAATTTTTTATTTATTTTCAAACGGTAACACTCGCGATAACGCTACAACGCATTACCGTTCAAAGGTTTTTCTGGATTCCGATGTGAAGCATCCATATCACTGCGTATCACCCCTCGTAGCTGCCCCCCCACCCCCCCACCCCCCTGTTTTAGAGAAACACAGGCCACGCAGTTGCCATTAGTAAAGATAAGATAAGGGAATTTATTTGTCCCCCGGGGCGAGGGCGGGTTGGAGGGGTAGGCGAACCGAACATGACAGAGGATGAAAATGATTACCATCTCTAGAAAAACTAAACATTTCGAGCTGTATGCTTTTAACCCCCGCTTCCTGTTCTTTCCCGACGAGATGCCGCCGTCGCCGTGGCCTCACGCCGCCATTTCTCTCTGATGGACACAGCTGCTCTCGTGAGAGGGTGAGAAATATGCGCAACATCTTATTTGGAATTCGAAGTCGCACCAGAACAGGTTTACCTGCACCCCCGCCCGTGGGAGACCTGCTTGAGATTAGAATCCATTTTTTTTTTACATGTGGGAGGTGGTGGTGGGGGGGTCACTTCGCCCTCGCCATAAAGGCAGGAAGTCAGGCTGAGACTGATACCGACACATTTGTTTGCGTTTCTCTCGAGTGCTCCGTAACCAAGCGGCGACTTGATAGTGGCTAATCTGTGACACGCTCCGATACTATTGTTTCGGTAAACACGATTAAAAAACAAACATGCAAGCATTCTTCACCTCCTGCAACACGACGTTCTCAGATGAAGACGTTGCATAACAACTTTCTACTCCATTCTGCTCATTTCGGACCTACTGCGCACTACTGTTCGCAAAAAAACCCCAATCAAAGCAGTAAAATCCAAGATGGCTGCCCCCTGCTTGACACACTTGTGCCAGTCGCACCATCGCTTTGTCATTTCATATTGGTGAAGGGGCAACTGGACGCGGGGGCGACTATTTTGGATCTTAACGCGCTGGTATAATTTGTAATACTAACGCATAGCATGTCCAGAAAAACAGATTGACAGCTGCTGGAAAGTCTTTATCGTATATATTTTATTCTATATTATTCTATCTTCTATATCATTAAGTGTCTTGGTTGTCGTGCCCTCAAACCAGCTTAATGAAGGGGTTCACTGCATCAGTCAGATGGAAATGCGATGGGTATTGCGTGGAAATGGAAATGCCGAGGTGTAACCGGGCTAACTGTGCATGTGTGCGTGCACGCTGCATTTTTCTTTTTTTTGTCGACACGGAGACAAGGGCGGGAATGCCGTTCGTACGGCCCAACAGGATTTTATGCATATTTCCCTTTCAAGGGCCGCTTACCCGCGCGTCCATCAAACACCTCCACTTGTTCTTCAGGAACTTGTACTACATGAATACAGAATGCGGACTTTGCCATTTCCTCTGTGAGGCTTCCGTGCAAAGGCCGATTTCTTTTAATTGTCAGGTGTCCCCTACTGCAACCCATCGAACCAGACGGAGCGCATTTATTCTCTTGGGCTGTCGTGCCCCGAGCAAACAGTAGCTTAGCGATGGCGTCCTGCGGTATGAGGACGTATCATGAAAAAATTAGCAACAGACTGAGGTCGGCTGATGAGCATTTCTGAGCTAATGCTGCAAGTATTACACAATTAGCTAGTATTACACACACACACTGAACGACAGCAGACGTCATGGAGTCTGTACTTATGAACGCTGTAAAACACTCATGTTGAATGTCTATAAGTGCGTCATCCGTCAGGGATGTCTGAAACTGCCTGGAGACGTGCGTTATTTCCCCCGCCGCTGTTTTGACGGCGAGTTGCCGCGTCAACAGTGGCAAATCTAAAAACACCCTAATCCCTTTACATTCTGCGGATTAGGGCGAGATTATCAGTTCCAGCGCTGATTAGCGGGAATTTAATGATAGACACAAAGAGACGCTTTGGACGGAGCAGCTGTTTATTCTTGAAATAACAAGCTACATGTGTGGGCGAACGAAACCCCTGACCCTACGTGGTTGGCATGGGAACGCGGTATAGTGGCATAGCATAAGAGCGAACGCTTACGACGAAAGGCGGCGGGCTGACGCTGCGGAGGGATGATAATGAGCCGTAGGAAAAGAAAGAAGAAACAAAAACACATGCCTTATCAGCAAAATTATGTAATTACCATTAAATCCAGCTGAGGACTACAAACATGGCTGCCGGACGAATGGGATGCGGTTTCAAGTGGCGATCTCAGGCCTTTTTTAAAACACACGTGCGGAACAGCTGGTGCTCAGAGAGCTTTGCAGACGAAGAGCTGCAGTACGTGTGTGTGTGTGTGTGTATGTGTGTGTGTGTGTGTGTTCCCAACCTAATGCTCTTCAGAGAGCCGGACCTGCACGGAGCTCATTTAGCACTTAGCCACATAAATACTTTGATGGAAGCTGAAGAGGAGGAGAGTTGAGCAGTGTGTGTGTGCACGTGTGTGTGTGTGTTTGTGTGTTTGTATCTGGTTGGCTACATAGCAAGTGGAGACTCATTACCTGCAATGAGGGGATAAGAAAATCCCACTGCACGCAAAAACCCTGAATGGTATTAGCTAATTACTCCACGATAACACAAATTACACTTTACATTAAGTAATTTAAACAAAAAAATAACACATTCATTATTATAGTAACAATAGGGTTTTTTTAAACTACTTTTCTCCTGTTGTCATAAACTATGGATATAAATCAGCACATCACGTGGACGCCAACATAGTTATGTTTATAATCTGTTCCTGATCCCATCCGTCCATCCGTCGGGACGGGAGCCGCCTGTCTTATGTAACGTCCCATCAACACACACACAAAGTAACACACACCATGGTGACGGGGTGTCAAAACACTCCCTGCTTCCCGTCGCTAGCAGAGAGCAACATCCTGCGACCTCTATCTTTTAGAGACGTAAAATTAAAGATTCAGGCGTTCCGTCATAAATATTCATTACAACCCTGCGGAACCCGGTCCCGGCCGTCCGGTTGGCGGTCGGAACAATTAGCAAGCACTTAAACCCGCTTGTGAGTGTCTCGCTGTGACACAAATTCTCTTGCAGGGGAAATTAAGCAGAGGAATTATATATGGCGGAACTAGAACGCTTTTTGTGTTCTCCGGGTTCTCCAACCCAGCGAGAACAATCCAAAAACATCTCATGAAGGTGAATCGGGGTGCAGTTACATGCCTTGACCACTAGTTGGCGCTGTTGCACACCAGGAGCGGGCTGATCGGGGAAGCTCGAGCTAGCGTTTGTTTGTTTTTGTTTTTCACAGCGAGAGCGTTTTGATCTTAAGTCTTGAAGGTTCTCGTGTAGACACACACAAGCACACACATGGTCCAAAAATCCATCTGTAGGTTCACTAATACCCTTAGCTGTGAGTGGTCGGGCCTGTGATTGACAGGTGATCGACCCATGTTAAACCCCGCCTCCGGCCCGATGTCAGTCAGTGATTGGCTCCTGAAAAACATCCATCCTTTTCTACCTCTCGTCGCTTAATTTTTCTGCAAATCGTCAACATCATCTTCATCTTCACCATCATCTCCTCTGAGGAACGTGTTCCAAGGTGTTTGTTGACCCCTGGCGTCTGACGGAGTCCTAATTGGAGTCCCATTGGAGTCCCCATTGGTTTGTCCAATGGCGGTGGCGGCGGCGGCGGCCCCCTCTGGCATTCCTTCGCCACGGCACCTCGGTATCACGCCTGCCCAGACTGACACGACTAAAAAAAATGGGATAGATGAAACGTTCGGTTCCTCAAAGAACGCAACACTCAAAAGGGGGCAGAAAAGAGACGTTTCCATGGTTACGTGGAAAAATTGAAAAGGCATAAATATATACGTGGCGCTGTCTGATGGCATTTCTGACAGAAATGTTAATGATTAATTCCTCTCTCTCTCTCTCTCTCCCACAGTCTTCATCTGCAGTTTCATGGTGGCGGCGCCCATCTTCGGTTACCTTGGCGACCGCTTCAACAGAAAGGTCATCCTGAGCTGTGGCATTTTCTTCTGGTCCATTGTCACCCTGTCGAGCTCCTTCATCGGCAAAGAGGTGTGAATGACACCGGCGCTCCCGCCACACTGTTCCATTAGTGTCTGGGATATCGTATCCATGGGCGACCTCATTATTATGTCATTATCTGGATATGCTTAGGTTAGGACTGGCGAAATGAAATGATACACTTGTTACAGAACCCCCTCCACTTCTCTCTTCCTCCTCCTCCTCCTCCTCCTCCTCCTCACAGATGCTCGTAGGAAGCCAGGAATTGAAAAAAAAAACAAAACAAAACCATAGGATCAGCATCGTATCATAATGTGGACAGTACAGTGTTATTACACATTTATTACATTATTACATGTGTTTTTTTTTCATTATTTAATAAATAATAATAATAATAATAATACATGGGATTTTTATAGCGCTTTTCATGACACTCAAAGACGCTTTTTAAATAATAATAATAATAGACATTTAAATAAAGCATTTATTGTGATTTATACCAGGTTTTATGATGTAGCAACAAAACATTTCTCGATCTTAAAATTTATTGTTGTGGGTTTCACGTCAAACCTTGTAGACATTTAAGCAAGGCAGGCCTCCTGTTATAATGTTATATACTTAATAATTAATTAGTCATAAAATGAGAGCTTTCAGATTAAAATTCCATACATTTCATTTATACTTTCTGCCTCATATAATTATAATTATCATATAATAAGCTATGAACAAGCTAATAATCCATTTATTAGCATCTAACTTCAGAAGATGCTGGAAAGAGGAGTATTTTTATGTTATGAGCAGGTTTTAGTGATGTGTGTGTGTGTGCATGCGTGCTTGCGTGTGTGTTTGTGTGTGTGTATCAGTCACATCAGAGGCTTGGTGGCCTGACTAACAGGAAAACAACAAGCTAAGCTAAGTGTTTATGACACTGTGGTTTGTGACACCACATTCAAAGAATGTGCCTTCAGTTGCACACGATTCCTACCCCGTGGTAACATTAAGGTCAGGTCATTAAAGAAGTGGACTTTATCACAGGATTGTAAAGAAAGCAAAACAAAGATGCCTGTTTTATGATTATTGCCCTCCCTGATGTTGAGTGCCCGACATGGGCCGCCCCGCCTGACTGTGTCATGACCTACTTCTTGGTACGTTCCTCCGCGGGGGAGATCATCTTCAAGCCGGTAAAGACGGGATGATTCATTCTGAGCTTAATTTTTTTTCATCTCAAAGTACCCTGACCACACTGATAACCCAAGCGCATAAATCACAGGAGGGCGTGCATGTGTGTCTGTGTGTGTGTGTGTGTGTGTGTGTGTGTGCATGCATGCGTGTGTGTGCCTGTGTCGCTCCCAGATTCAAGGACATTTTTATAATGTGTAGCTTTTTCCATCAAATTTGCTGCCCGTTTGCCTGAAAAATGTGTATAATTTGTGTTTGTACATATATTAGTGTATGTTATATATGTATATGTATATACACACATATACATATATATGTATGAATTTCTTATATATATACATATATATGTGTGTGCGTGTATATATATATATATTATTATATATATAATCATTATAAGTATTCTATGTTTTTTTATAATTTACAATAATTTTAATATAGGCAAACAAAAAAGACAGGCAATCAGTTTAAAAAAACAGTATGTCCAATATAATTTTATAGTAAAGTATGTCTATATGTCTTATTTGCGTATATGTCCTATATTGTCTATATGTCTTTTATATATATATATATATATATATATATATGTATACAAACACAAATGATACACATTTTTCAGACAAATGGGCATCAAGTTTGATGAAAAAAGCTACACATTTAAAAAATGTCTTTGAACCTGGGAGTGACACTTACACACACACACATGCATGCACACACACACACATAGACACACTTGCACATCCTCCTGTTCATCTTTGTGTGTGTGCATAGATGTGTGTATGTGTGTGTGTGTGTGTGTGTGTGTGTGTGTATATATTATTTCAATATAGACTGTATAGAAAATACGGGTGATCAGTTTAATAAATGTAACTAGAGTGATATTTGAAAAGGCGCCTCTGCGCCTCCGTTCCAGAGAGGAGAGCAAAACAAACATCTTCGTCTGCCGCTGTATCCCCTAACGGACCCCGGGGGGTCTGCGAGTAGTGGTTGCCGTGGTAACGGTGTACAACCCAGCTGCCCACGCAGGTGCCCATCGAAGGCTGTGAAAAAAAACACACGCCCCGATTTTTTTTTCATCCGCCGGGAAGGGGATGAAGTTTGAAGCCATGATTGTTCTTCCGCCTCCCTGCCTCGTACATTCCTGACGTGTCTGTCTCTCCACAGTACTACTGGCTGTTCGTGCTCTCCAGAGGTCTGGTCGGCATCGGCGAATCCAGCTACTCCTCCATCTCCCCGACCATCATCGGCGACCTCTTCACCAACAACAGCCGCACCATGATGCTCTCTGTCTTCTACCTAGCCATCCCCCTGGGAAGGTGAGCGCCAGACGGTCATCTTTATTCACGCCGTGTCGTTCTATTCCACATCACGTCACGATATTCTTTTCAAAATCTTCTTGTCTCGGCAACTGGACTTGAATTTCTTCACTTGAAGACGTTTAACCCCTCATCCGAGAGGCCTCTTCAGTTCTTCAGAACTACATTTTAGTGTAACCTTGCTTTTTGAGAGCAGGAAGTGAAAAGATAGAGGGTACCAGATACTGTCCCTGATGGACACCCCAAATTTATCTTATTTTATATAATTTTATTTTATTTTATTTTATTTTATTTTATTTTATTTTATTTTATTTTATTTTATTTTATTTTATTTTTTGTAGACCTAGAAAAAGCATATGACAGGGTTTCTAGAGAGGAACTATGGTATCGTATGAGGAAGTCTGGAGTGGCAGAGAAGTATGTTAGACTGGTGCAGGACATGTATGCTAGCTGTGAGACAGTGGTACGGTGTACTGTAGGGGTAACAGAGAAGTTCAAGGTGAAGGTGGGATTCCATCAAGGATCAGCTCTGAGCCCCTTCTTGTTGGCAGTGGTGATGGACAGGCTGATAGATGAGGTTAGACAGGAATCTCCATGGACCATGATCTTTGCAGATGACATTGAGATTTGCAGCGAGAGCAGAGAACAGGTAGAGGAAAATCTAGAGAGGTGGAAGTATGCTCTGGAAAGGAGAGGAATGAAGGTTAGTCGCAGCAAGACAGAATATATGTGTGTGAATGAGAGGAACTCGGGTGGAACGGTGAGGCTACAGGGAGTGGAGATCAAGAAGCTGGAGGATTTCAGGTACTTGGG
>NC_141298.1:8137500-8160000 GCF_037954325.1 Fistularia commersonii | reverse complement strand
CTCCAGTGGGTGATGCTGGCGCACGCGAATAAAATTTAAAAAATATGGATTGATGGCTTTGATCACTTTTTAAAATATTTATCGATATATATTATTTATTTATTCATGCATTTAATCATGTTATCATTTACAAATTTTCTATTTCGGCCCTAAGACAATGTTTTGTTTTTCTATCTATATTTAGATTTTTAAGAAAGGGGTCAAGCATTCATAAATAAAGTCATAAGTCAGGGGTAAAGTTATTCGCTGGAGAGAAACATGCCTCCGCGACTTCACTGACCAAATAATAACTTTTTTAGAATTTAGACAAAAAATGTAATGCGATGAAAAAAAAAAAAATCCTGGACTTAAAAATTATTGCATGTGAAATATTAAGAAAATGTGACGATTAATGGTGTTTTCACCACCAAAACACAAATTTCAAGCCACTCCTTCTTAAAAGAAAATAAAGAGTCAATGAAGCAGGGAATTGTTCTTATTCTGGGATGGACTGACATTTGCCGCAATGGACTGACAACAGCGGTGTTTCCATAATGCTGGTCATTAGGAGGCGACACGCTGAGCTTGGATACCGAAACATAAAAGGTGCGCAGGAAAAATCTTTTGAGTAAAAGCCTGGAAATCAATGTGTTTGTGTGATTGTTTGGACAAAACTGGGGGCTGCAAATATATGCCGTAATACGCTTTGTTTTGGCTTCACGGTGGTGAAGCAGTTAGAGCTTCCATGAGGCTCCGAGGTTGATTCTACAGGCGAAAAGTTGCAAGTCTGAATTTAACATGCGAGTCAATGAGTGAATATTTGCGTCTAAATGGTTGGTTTATGGATGAGATGAGAGGGTGAATGGCTGCCTGTCTCTAAGTGACCCATGAATGAGAGGGTGAATTGTTGTCTCGTGATGTGGTGATAGACTCGCAACCAGTGGAGGGAACAAAATGAATGATTGAATGAGTTATTCTTTATGTCATTTGGCAAATAATGGCGAATAATGAGTGAAAATATAATATGATTTTTTTTTTGTCTCAAAATGTCCTGTGAATGAGATGCTGAATGGCTGTGTGTCTCTGTTTGACTTGTGAATAATGTAATGTTTGGCCGGTAGCCGCTATATGACCTGTGAATGAAAAAGTGAATAGTTTTATGACTCTATTAATGGGCCCTATGATAGATTGAAACTCAGTGCGGGGAATACATGAAAGAATGAATGAATAAATGAATGTGCTGCATTTTAAGTGTCTGTTAGAAAGCTCACTTTGTTTCCGAAAGCGCGGTTATTCCAACACATCTCACCTGTGTACAAAGCGGTGAAAGCTATTTTTTATTCCTCTTAGTGCAGGAGTTTGTGAATGAAAGGAGAGTTTAATCATGTCTTATCACAAAGCTGAATGCTAACATTATGTTAACTCAGGGGTGCACACACTTTTCAGCATGCAAGCTACAAATAAGTCAAAATGATGTACCTACAATAAAATGCAAAACATATTTATTTATAAATATATTGAGAATTCTTTATATTATAATATATGTTGGTGTAACTTGAATAACTGCGTGAACCCATATTGCACAATACAACTCTGTACTTTTTTTGTTACTCTGATGACTTGCACTGAATGGAATCAGCCAGGAATGCAGCCAACCTCAAGCACATTTCCAAATGATCATCGTAGTTTTCATGAACAGTCTAAAAATGCTCCACATTTCCCTTCTTCAGCATAGCGATGGTAGACAGGAAGATGAGGCAAAGGAACTTCGAAAATGACGGTTAAAAAAAAAAAAAAAGTCCTCTTCCCACTCCCTTTGAAAATGGTAAGTTCTTGATTTCTTACTTGGTCCAGCTCCCCCACTCATTTTAATACCCTTTCTTCCATTTAAAGAAATAAATTAGCTTACTACAGTTTTCCAGCACTTATTTTCATATTATATTTATAGTTGTATGCACATGCATGGTGACCCATGTGTCAGAAAAGGTCAGATGTCCTACTGGCTGCTCTGTACATCAATTAAGTTAAGTAAGGCTAATTCAATACCATGTGATCTATACCCACTACCTTTGCGATTGACCGGTATATAGCGATTGACGTATTGGGCATCCCTGTGTTAACTTGTATTACTTATCCGTCCATGGGCTGGTTATACTGTTGTTGTATTAAGTGAATCCGCAGACTACGTGCTGTCCATGAGCCCCTTGTGAAGGATTTGTTTGTTATATGATTCATATCATGTTATTGTTTTGTGAAATACCGTCCATTATTATCCTCTCTTTGTGTATAATGTATTATACTGATGGTTCTGTTGGATTGCTACGTCAGACTGCAACAATAAATCCATCTAAAAGAGAAGATCTGTATACCTGGTGTTTTTTTTAACGGGAACACCAACCCTATACCATGAAAGAGTGAATAGTTTTTAGTATCTATGACACAACTGAATGAAAGATTGAACATTGTTTATCTTTGTATGACATATGAATGAGAGAGTGAATGGTTGTGTGTCTGTCCTGTTAATGAAAGATTGAATACTTATACATTGGTACAGGACAGTCTCAGAAAATTTGAATATTTTGATAAAGTTCTTTATCTTCTGTAATGCAATTACAAAAACAAAATTGTCATACATTCTGGATTTGTTACAAATCAACTGACATATTGCAAGCCTTTTATTATTTTAATATTGCTGATTATGGCTTACATCTTAAGAAAACTCAAAAATCCTATCTCAAAAATATTAGAATATCACAAAAAAGTTTTTTGTTTTTTTTTAATTGCATTACAGAAGATAAAGAACTTTATCACAATATTCTAATTTTCTAAGACAGTCCTGTATATGAAATGGAAATAAGATAATGAATGGCTGAATGTTTCTAAGTGGCCTGTGAATGAAAGAGCAGTTGTATGAATAGTTGTATATCTTTAAATGCATAAATGAATGCATGCATAGATTAATCCATGCATGAATAAATGAATGAATGAATGGATGAATGAATGAATGAATGCGCTATATTTCCAGTGACATCTGATTAATGACGTCCTCCATCATGAATGAAAGTTGAATTCCTCCACACAGCAGATGAACAACCAGATTATGAGGTCCCATAAACTTTCAGGCCGAGTTGAAAATAATCATCATCTGAGTGATTGAACGTATGAATTAAAGCTCCGGCGATCTTTTGGGTTTGGAGGCCTTGCTTCCTAATTACCATCCTTGCTCGGGCGGCACTCGTTTGTTACCGTGACAACAACTATTTGTCGAGGCAGACCCAGGGGGCAGGGGCTAAAAACAAGGTGTGGGTGGAGGAAGGAGAGAGAGCAGATGGGACGGTGTCAGGGAGGGCAGGGCGGGGAGAGGCTTCATCCATCAAGGGCCACGTCCATGACCGACACACACACACACACACACACATACACACACACACACACACACACACACACACACATCCAACACAATGTAACCGCGCACACACTATCGCCAACTTATCAAAAAAGTTTTGCTTTTCTCCGCAAAGTCAGCATTTGTCTCCAATGCGAATAACTTTTGATTTATTTATCTATGTATGTATTTGTTTCTTCGTCTGTTTGTTTATCTATTTAACATTTTGTTTATGTATTAATTCATAAAATAAATCAAATAAAAATAGAAGTTAAAACGGTCCATATTTAAACAGGATTTTGGATAAAGATATTTTAAAAATCACACATAATACTCATCAGCAATATACAAGTAATATGATAACTTTTATAGAATTTGGAAAAATATAAAGGAGTAAACACCTAAAATACATATACATTGAGAATAATTACACATTTTATAGAAAGTGCCTTCCACACCATGCAACCATATACATACACAAACAAAGATAAAAAAACAATAAAAAACAATAAAATTGACATTATGCAATATACATATGTATATATATATATACATATATATATATATATATATACACACACACACACACATACATACATACATACTGAGAGAGAGAGAGAGAGAGATTGCATAACTAGCGCGTTCGGGCTAGTCTGCAGCCCTCAATGATATATATTTATACATACATCAGTATAATCAATTATAAATGTTATATAATACTATTGTATTTTTATAATGATCATGTTTTTTTACGTATTTAAAATAATGATTATATTTTTTACATATTCGTTTAAATGTCAATGTTTAGCAGTTTATGGCCACCTGGCCACCTTGGCCAGGGAGGGTTGACATCATGATGCGATATCCAGTGATCATTCAGTATTTCAACCTTGAATTGCAAAACCCTCAACATCAGTGGGTCAGCAGCAGTGGCCAAATCACTGGCCATCAACTCCTCCTTGCATCCAGCTAAGCCCCTCTCTCCTGCTCCATGACCAGCAAGAGGCTCTTTTTGCTGCCCCCCCCCAGCTGCTGTCTTTCCCTTCCTGCAACCTCAAATTGCTGTGAGATTCTCCACACTTACTGGGCAGGGATTCCTCTACATCCGACCTCGACTGGGAAGAGCCATGCCTGCCATCCTTTCCCCCTGCAGTCACATAAGAGATCCTGGTATTTGGCGCTCTTTCTTTCAAACACCTGCTGACAACCCTCTTTCCATGGGACTGTAAGTTCAATGAGGATGATCTTCTTTGCCTCTTCAGACCACAGTGCCGCACCTGGCCACAGGGTTGTCTGGACAACCTGGGGGAATGGCAGTCTTCCCCCAAGATCTACCTTGATTTCCTATGATTCCTTGGGCAACTGCTGTTTTACACCCTAACAGGATGTGTGCCATGGTACCCCTCTACACATGTAGCTTGCATGATGGGTCCTCCCTCATGCCCCACTTGTGCAAGTTTGTCGGAGTCAGGAGTGTATCATACACTGACTTTAGCATGAATGAGATGCGGGAAGGCTCCGGTCTACATAGATCTCCCCACATGATCCTCCTCTTGGGTAGGTCCCATTTGGTCCCTGCTCCCTGGGATGTTCGCCACACTGCCCTTGCCCTTCGTCCTTCCTCCTCCAGGTTCGGTATTTCCTCCTGGATCACGGCCCTTTTCTCCTTGGATCCTGCCTTCCCCCGTTGCTGGGCATGGGAAGTTCCAAGACCCTTCCCGTGCATGCTGTTCCAACGATGTTACGTAGCTTCGACATACTTTCAGCTTGTGCTACAGATGAGTCAGCTGCCCACTTGCATCCTGCTTGTCTGACACATCCTGGGAATCTCTGCTTATCACCATAACTCTACACTTTGCTACCTTAAATTTACTCCACCACGGATGACAGAGAAAATTGAAGCTGCCCTGATCTTATGTAGAGGCCGACCGAAGTGCAGCTTGGAGGGATTCCCAGCCATTTTTGAAGGTACTTGTTGATCTTCCTCTCCACTCCTTCAACACTTGTCATAGTAACTTCACACATCGTCAACAGCCATGTGAGCCTTGGAAGCAATCCATGTTGGTAAAGCCATGCTTTGAACTTTCCCGGGAGCGCAGATTTTTCGATCCTCCGTCTGCTTTTCTGTGCTGCTGATGTCGTTCCTGTCAGTAAGTGAGTCATCGAACCACTTCCCGAGGCACTTGATTGGATTTTTTCTATATCGATGGAATCACTTCACCTTGCACATGCAGCGTGACCCAGTTCATACGTTTACCTTTCCTTAAACTTCATTCTGGCCCACGTGTACAATGCGGTCCAGAACCGTTAGCAGCCATCTTGCCTCCACATGGGTTGTGGTCGTCACAGTAAAGTCGTCCGTGTAACCCCTTATCGTGGGTTGTCGGATACCCGATTGCATTTTTGGGACTCGAGCTTTCTTCCCGGTGGCTGTTATCAGGAGGATCATTCCAATGATGAACAGGATGGAGGCGATTGTACATCCAATTATTGTCCCTTTTTCCAGGATTTGCCACTGGGTGGTAAAGTTGGCTATTTTGAATCGTAGCTGGATTCCGCCAAAGTAACTGATGATCATTCCCTTGATGTGCTGAAAAATGAGGTAATGGTCTGGTGCTGCGTGGATGAGGACGTGAGGGATTGTTCCAAAGGCATTAGCCAAGTCCAGCCAGACAACTGTCAAGTTGCTGTTATTTGCTTTGGCTTTCCGGAACATCCGACTGAGTACTCACTCATGTATGAGGTTAGCCTTTTAGCCAGTTCAGAAAAGAAGATCTTGCATTCTACACTAAGCAGTTGGATTGATCTGAATCGGTCAATGGTTGAGGAGTTCTCTTCTTTAGGCACAAAACAACCTTCTGCCTTTCTTTCCAGATCCTCTGGAATAGCTTCCAAAGCCTCCGGAGGAGCATTGAGCACTTCTTATATCCACTTTATAGGGTATATCGCTTTGGCCGGGGGCCGATCCTGTTCTGGCCTCTTCACCACCTCTTGGACTTCCTTCCAGGATGGTTCACAGCTATTTTCCAGGTTTGTAAATACTGTCGATGTTTGGGTTGACATCCAGGGCTTGATATCTCCAGCTACAATAGTAACAGGCTTTTAATTTGGAGGAGCCACAGCTCTTCACTTCAAACGTGGGCGCCACAATATGAGGTCTCTGGATTTGTTGGAATAACAATTTTAAGAAAGTTTGATTTTGATGTTTTTCGTATTTTTGGTGTTTTTTTTTTTCCTGCTGGCAAAATCAGAAATAAATAATAGATGGATCTGCTATGGACAAGCAGCAGGTGGGGCAGCATTAAGGAGCTCCACCTGTGAACCGGTGAGGCTGCAACCCACCATGTCGGGCCACAGGACCCCGATGGAGGTCCGGAGGCCGCAGAGCTGATCCCCGCTGGGTATTTACTGGAAACCGATCTGAGGATGTGTAAATAAACAATGAACGAGGCGGTGGGAGGGGAAACAAAAGAGAACGTGAGCACGACGGAGGTTGTGAAGCCCCGAGCCGCTTCTTCAGAGGTGAGGAAAGGTGGCGGTGGAAGCGGCTGAAAGGAATTTTCAAAAAAAGACCTGGATGAAAGGTACCCGGCTCGATGACGACCATGTGATTCGAACGTATAAAAATAGAATCGCCGCCTCCACCTGCTAGGTTGGATACATGCACATACATAACACACACACACACACACACACACACACACACACACACAATGCGTGCCAGGGGTCCTCAAACTTTCAACATCTAAACTTCGCAACTGAAAGGCAAAAGATGCTTGAAAACATCTCATGAAAAAAAAACAAAACAAAAACAGATTTGTTTCAAAATCATTCATTCGCCACAACGTTTGTCACACATTCTTTACAAGACAGCAAACTCTGATTGGTCCTTGTCCTTGAAAATGCTTACTTTAACATGAAAATAATTGAAATTACTATATAAAAACAAACAAAAAAAAATTTATACCACAAAAACCCATGACAAAAATAGCAAAAAATAATGTACCTGGGACAATTTTTTTTTTTGTAGTTTAAATTTTCACTTGATATTGATCAACTGAGATAGCTAGATAGCTAGATAGATAGATAGATAGATAGATAGATAGATAGATAGATAGATAGATAGATAGATAGATAGATAGATAGATAGATAGATAGATAGATAGATAGATAGATTTGAGGATATTGTGTTAATATTGTTCGACGCCATTTTCAGAGACCTCCAATCGAGGGGTCAAAGGTCATATCAGCCAAAGCTAAGACTCCTTTACGCCATCCCTGGCAAAACACACACACAAACAAATGTAAATATATATAAATAGGAAAAAATGGACCAAAAGAAAAAAACAGAGTATGATGCTACGGTCACTGAGCCTATAAGATCCCAGGAACAGCACAATCCCGTTGGCTGTCAACCTTGAAAAAGCTTAGTTTACTGTAAAAATAACTGAAAAAATACATATATAAAAATAGAAAAAATAATTAATATGACATTATATATATATAATATTAAGAAAAAAATGATACCACCAAAGCAAGTGGTGATAATAGCAAAAAATTGTATTTGTATCACAAGTTAAAAAACAGGGACTTCAACCTGCAGGGGTCAAAGCTCATATAAGTCAATATTAATGTCTAAGTGACCATTGCAATAAAGATGCTTCAACTAAAAAAAAAAGAGGTGCAACTTGTCTACGCCATCTCTGGTGAAACACACACACAATGTAAAAATATATTAAATAAGAAACAATGGAGAAACTAACTATTTTTTTCACTTTGCGACTTAGAGAAAGATAAGAAAAAAAAAATAAGTATATATTTGATTTCCATACAATTGAAAATGCAGAGAGGGAGAGACCAGGAAGGAGCCTTGCAGAAAATTAGGTGTGTAAAGCAGCAATTCGCCTCTCATTTCTATTTTTTTTCGACCAGGCCGGGGGAACAGTAATGGAGTCGATGTCTCCATCCGGCGGCTCCACTCGCAGACGTTTACTTATTTATTCATGAGAAGGCGTGGGCGGGGGGCGGACGGGGGTTGATATACTTTATAACACTCATCTCGCCAGCTGCTGTTCAAATTCTGAGGCCTACTTTCTATCGCTAAAGATAGTCCGTGTTTCCTCCTCCCAATGTGACTTAATTCTTAGATGTTAAGTGCAGGATGGCAAAAAAAAAATGCTGAATAGGAAATAAATTGTACTCCTGTCCCCACGCTCTAATCTGAGAAATTCATTTTTTTATTTATCAATTTCTTTTTTGCTTAAATCTATTGGAGCAGGAGCTCTGAAAGCCTTCATTATGTAATTCCCTGTCTTTATGTTGTGTTTCAAAAAAAAAAAAAAAGACAATCACTGTTAGAGATTGCGCATTACTTTTATTATTATTTTTTAAACATCACATTATTGGAAAGGAGCAGATAAAGTGTCGTCACTGAGCGACGCTGACATTTAGTTAATGATTATTAAAATTGGGGAAAAAATCTCTAGTTTTAATGAAATAAATAATATTGGAAAATAATTAATTTAATTGAAAAAATGGTTGATTCCATTCAAAGAAAATATACAAATAAAATCAAAAAATGATGAGGAATGGTCATGTGAGTAAGTGAGGGCATTGTTCAATATTTAAGATCATTAAAAAAACATAAAAAAATAAATAAAATGGTAATAAAACGGTCTGACAGGAAATCTGAAAGAGCGAGTGAATGGCCGTGCGTCCCAAAGTTCCATGTGAATAAATGAATGGACGCCTGTTTGTCTTTTTGTTTCTATATGACAAAATGAACGAGTGAATAACTCGAAGTCTAACCTCTACACAACACGTAAACGAGTGACAGAAGGGTTACGCAAATATATGTGATATGCAAATGAGAGTGAACTGATGTTTGCCTCTATATGACGAATGATTGAATGAATGAGTGAGTAAGAGGTTGTAATTCTTGGAAAATATTGTATGTAACTATGTAACTTTACTGTTCTGTTTAAAACTATGCTTATTATCTCAACCCATGTTCATGCTGTAGAAAATATCTTGTTCTCAGCGGAAAAGTACCGAGCATGTGAAACTCGCATGAGTTAATTCATTTTTAAAATGTCTTTTTAAATTTGAATATTATGGTGATCTTGAAACATCTAAATAAAAATGTGTTAGAATATTTTTGCCACTCTTAATAAGCACCTGAACACGCCAGTAAAAGGATGACAGCACACAGAGAGAGGACTGCATTTTCGGGTTGCTGCCGGTGGATAATTTAAGTTCGGCTTTCAAAACTAGAGCGACTCAAACAGACATCGAGTATTTTGCGAAAAGTAACCTTCAACCCAATGTCTTTTTTTACAGAGTTCAAAATCTTTTGTTGCATGCAGAAATGTAATTTTGTTTTCTCTGCAGTTGTTCGTTGGTTGAAAAAAATGCAACCATAGTTTGTTTATACATACCATAAAGGCCACAAAAAAAAGATGTTATATCCTGTGTTCATTCATCTTAAATTTCGAAAGGGTTGTATGGCTCCCGTTGTTTACTGTGGGGAAAAGGGTCCAAATGGCTCTTTGAGTGGTAAAGTTTACCAATCCCTGTGTTGACCCCCAAGACCCTCTCCTCTCTATCTAATATAATTTCTGGACTATTTGCTGCACCTTTTTTTACATGCTTTTAACTTTGCGGCTTACACAATGATTTGGCTAATTTATGAATTTTTGGGGGGGGGGTAACAAGATTCATGCCACAAAAAAAATTGTTTCATCACATCAGACCAATGAAATTACCCTCCATTCACGCACCCTTATCCTTGTGTTATTTACTATTATTATTACTGTAATTTCCGGACTATTGAGCGCAGCTCAATATAAGCCACACCGGCTAGCCGAACGCTATATCAGGCTTCCTCCCGGTCATTTCATCGGTCCGATGTGACGAGGATAAACGTTTTAGAGGCGTGAAGCTCATTAGCTTCCCCTACCCAATAAAGTCCATATATTAGCCGCATCGTTGTTTACGTGAAAAAAGTTGTGGCTTATCGTCTGGAAATTACGGTAATCTTTTTAATCAGAAGTGTAACAGGCATTGTTTTGAAAAGAAAAAAAAGCCTTTTCCAGTATGTATTTGTGGATGTTCCCGGTAAAAGTAAAACAAAAGTATTTCTGTGTAAATGTCTCATATTATAACGTGAACACCTTCAGCTAATAGACATTTGCGGCTGATATATGTACACATACATTTATTTTTGATTTTTAGCTGGTGCGGCTTATATTCAGGAACGCTCAATAGTTTAGAAACTACAGTTTAAAAAAATCCAGTGTGCTTTGTGTCTTTTTGTACTCTCCTGCAAAATACTTTGAGCTTTGCATGACCTATAACTCTCTGAGCGCTTATAGAAATAAAATGCCTATACTCTCCTCGGACTCCAGTTTGTCCCCTTATGATGCCTTGCAGGATCAGCAATTGAATAATTTCCATGATGTTTGCTATAAAACAAATAAATGAGTGAGGCAGCGGTTGTTATATGATTATGGATGAAGGAGTGAATGAATCACTGATGGTCTCAATGTGACATTTGAGTGAGTACATGGTTGTTTGTTTCTTCACATAACGTGTCGTAAATGATTGTATGTTTGCAAATGAAATGTGAATGAGTGAATGAATGAATATTTGCCAAAATATGGTCTTTAATTGATTGAGTAAGTGAGTGCATGAGTAAGTGAGTGAGTGGCTGTATGTCTCTATATAATATGTTTGGAATGCAACTTTTTGTTTGTTTTTTTGCATGTTGTTTATTTTTTGCATTCATAAATTACTCATTTATTTTCCATGTGTTATTTATTTATTTGATTGTTCGCTTACTTATTTTATTTCTTATAAGCTACTTATTTGTGGATATATTGATGTATCTATTTTTTGGTTTGCAATTTAGCATTAATTTAATTATTTATTTGATTACTAATTAATTAATTTATCCAAATAAACATTTCTTAATTTATGTCGATCCGCTGTTTATGTTGTTGTTTCCCATCGACCGCTCCTGTACCTGCTGGCCATCTTGGACCAGTTAACCCCACTCTCTCACACACACACACACACACACACACACATACACACACACACACACGCACACACCCTTGTTTACTTAACCTTTAAAACGGCCTCATTAACCGACTGTTCCCGCCGAGCCTATTGGTTTGTCAGGAGGGAGACAAATTAAAATTAGGGGCCATCGATTGGACTCAAGCCCCGAGCTGTGTCACATGACCGGCCCCGTGTCGCCCCTTCAGTCCAGACTGGGAAAGTTTCATTTTGAAAAGATGGAAAATGAGCAAAATTTCCATGGAGAGGCCGGAGCCGCCCCACGTGACCACTCTGATTGACGAGCTGTGAAGAAACCTTTCTTTCCAACCACTTCTATTTATATTTATTGTCCTTTAAACCAATCTTTAGGTTAATGAACGAATCAATCAATGAATAAATGGTCTTCCCAGACTTATGATGAAATAAAATAGGTCATCCAACTATTAGATCAATCTGAGTGACTTAGCATTATTTCTTTTCCTAAAGTTTTTGTTGGAAAATTATAGGAAAATATAATTAAAAACTTAATATTAAAAAAATATTCAAATATACATTATATAAATTGTTGCATATTTATAGATTTATATCTGCAAGAGATTTAGAAAATGTAAATATCCTACAGTTTGAGAAATTAGATTATAAATATATACCTAATAAATGAAAATGAACAAATAAGAATTCAACCAAAAATAAGCAAAAAGTTACCAAAAGATCTGCTTGAAATATACACACTCCAAAATAGACTGAATGAATGAATGAATGACTGAAATAAGATTTTAAATAACAAAAAGATAAAAACTGGAGACGGAAATTCTGATTCCAAAAACTATAAGAAAATAAGAAATAAGAAATAAATAAAATGAAAGATATGAAAAAAAAAAATACAAAACATAAATAATTTAAAAAAATTGAAAAATTAATGAAAAAAGAACTAGATAATAAAATAAATATGAAAGGAAAAACTAAAAAAAAAAATCAATAAAATATATTTAAAGACATGCATTCTGGGAGTCAAGTACAAATAGATTTGAGAATGATTAAAATTCACTAGAAAAAAATTCCAGTGACACTACTATAAACTCCAACAATGGGAAGAATACTCCAAACTAAGATAACAGTTACCTGGCCAATCACACATGACAATCCTATTTATTACCACCCAGATGCCGCACAAAGTCTCCGGTACGTGTCTGCACCCGTCCATTAAACGCTGCTCTGTGACCCCCGGACGCTGTCCACCACTTTCACCCTCCGGCAGCCGCCTCATTTCCTCCTCTTATCCCGCTTCAACAGACGACCACCCACCCCCTCCACCCTCCTAGCACCACCCGGCACCCTGAGGGGTCGGCCTCTGACACCGGGGGCTTCATTAAGTTGATCTGGTCATCACATGGCCGTAAGAAGACGACGTGGTTGGACGGGACGAATGAGGAGGAGGAGCCCGTCTCCCCACAGCCGTTCTGTGCGATGCTGCTCTCGAGCGATTATGGGTTCTCTATGGACGCCGTTTTGATGACATCACACTTCCTGTCTGCTGATGCCGCACCTCCACGCAGTGGGTTCCCCACGGCCAAATCCCCGAACTGATTATTATGGGCTTGGCAATGAGGATTAGCAGAATTAAACCCATAACTGATGCGAGAAGGAGTTATCATTAGAAAAATAAATAAACGAACATCTATTCAATTGAGTAACTGTGTATCTGTTAATACATCACACTAGACACCTGACATCCAAAGACACCTCCCTGCCTGTCTGCCATCCATCCATCCATCCATCCATCCATCCATCCATTTATCTACCTACTTATACATCCGTCCAACCGTACATGCATGTATTTGCCAATCCACAAGCACTCCATCAATCCTTCCCTTCATCAATCCATCCATCCATCCATCCATCCATCCATCCATGCATCCATTCACTTACCCACTGCACCTACCTACTTACCAAGCCAACCTCCTCCCTATCCATCCATCCATCCATCCATCCGTCCATCCGACTATCATCCATTCATCCACCTACCTAGCAACCTAGTTATGCATCCACCCAACCATGCATGCATACATTTGCCTATCCATCAAGCACTCCATCCATCCTTCCCTTATCCATCCACCACCATTCCATCATCAATCGATCATCCATCCATCCATCCATCCATCCATCCATCCATCCATCCATCCACCAATTTATCTACCTACTGTATGCATGTGCCTATCCACAAGCACTCCATCCATCCTTCTCTTCATCAATCCATCCATCCATTTATCGATCAATCCATTCATCCACTTACCCACTGCACCTACCTACTTACCAAGCCAACCTCCTCCCTATCCATCCATCCATCCATCCATCCATCCATCCATCCATCCATCCATCCACCTAGCGACCTATTTATACATCCAACCATCCAACCATCCATCCATACATTTGCCTGTCCATCAAGCACTCCGTCCATCCTTCCCTTATTCATCTATCCACCATTCCATCATCAATCAATCATCCATCGACCTATTTATCAATCCATCCATCCATCCATCCATCCATCCATGTATCCATGTATCCACCTACCCACCTATCTATTGACATCTTTATCTGATATTCATATATCTATGAATCTATTAATGTATTAATGTATCTGTTCATCCATCAATCCACCCCTCATTTATCATTTTCTAGTAAAATGCTGAGCAAATCAATTGCGAGATTTAAAGTTGCTTTTTTGGAGTCGATATTTATAAAGTATCCCCCCCCTATTTTAAGTAAATCTTTTTTTTAAAAAAGCGAATTACCTGATTGAAGCCAAGCGTTATCCCTCAATTAAGAAAGAGAGTCAGATAACCAGCGGAAACACCCGGTGAATAAACAACTTACCTAAAAGAGCTACCGTTGAGTAATTTCAAAAAATAATTAACACGCACAATATCAACATCCGAACTGAGTCAATAAAATAATGTCGCAAATAAATAACACAAGAAGTTCCCACTCTATTAATGGAAAAAAAAAAAAAAAAAGAATTGTAATCAAAAAATAAACAAATTAATTAAAATGAAATTCTTGCAAAATGAGACTATGGCGCTTACGGCACGTCATCCGACGAGGCAAAAAATAAATAAAGAAGTAAGTAAAATCCTGCACGTTCATCATGTTTGCCACCCAAGTGAAATATTAAGCTGTTGTTTTTCGGCTTCCTGCCATCTCCAGTCTAATTAAAAAATTATCACAAGTCATCATTATTTCATATCAACGGGTCTCCTTTGAAAAGCTTAATATAGACCTGGCTCTGCCTCCATTCAAGGCGACAGCTTGACAGTTTGAGGATGAACAGTGTGAAAAAAAAAAAGAAAAACGGCGTCAGCCTGAGGATCTTTTTTTTTTCCACGCGTCATCTCGTCAATCACTGCTATGTTTGACGCCAACAGCTACCTTCACGCAAACGTTATAATAACCGTTTTATGTCCGAGAATCACGTGAAAGATCCCTGAAAGTATTTTATATAAGTATTGGTTGCATAATAAACCCGCTAATTATTCTTATACATTTAAAGTACATATTGTTCATTACATATACATTGTTACATGTTTAAAGCAATTTTGCAACCAAAAAAAACACAGGCTTGGAAAAAAAAAAAAAAAAATAGATTTATTATGTGATTTGATTATGTGATTTGATTTATTATGTGAAATAAATGTTCACACATATTCATAGGTGCACATAATCCAACCATTTACATTCACACACACAGACACACACACATACACACCTATGGTTGCAGTGCTGCCATGCAAGGTGCTAACGACACAGGGATGAGACAGGAATTGAACCGCTAACCTCCCAACAGTTGATACATTGCATGCATCAACTTGTAAGTTGGTTGATGCTAGACGAAATTTACTCCTGTGATGGCAAGGCGCTAACCAGACATCAAATTGATTGCATCATTATTTATCTAACTGCATAATATTACTGTTATCATTAGGATTATTATTAATCCTAATAATAACAAGAATGCATTTTTTGTACACATATTTGAAAACTGAAAAGAATGCAATGAAAAATAGGAGAAAATTATGAATTAATGGAACATTGACAAATTATATTAAACAATATTTAATCATATAATTAGCTGCATATCAATATGAAGATTTCCATACCGTAGCTCATTTTATATTTTCTTTTCTCCGGTTTGACTGTGGCTTTTCCACTTCACCCATTGAGAAAAGACTGTTGAGAAGTATAGAGTGTGTGAGTGTGTGTGTGTGTGTGTGTGTGTGTGCGCGCCTGTGTGTGAGGGGTTGGAGTGCAGGGACTGGAAGTGGGTGAAGAGCAGAGAAAGGCGGACACGGAACTGAAGAGGGTGAAGAGAGAAAAGGGTGGATGGGAGGAGGAAGAGGAGGAAGGAGGTGGATGAAGAGCGAGAACAAATAAGCGTAGAAAAAGGTTATGAAGGCCAAGGAGGGGGTGGAGAGGAGGTGGATGAAGAGGGTGGACTGAGAGGGAGGAAGTCAGTGGAGAACACGGCAAGGAGGAAGAGGAGCGAGCAAAGGACAAATGAGGAGCGACAGCGAGGATTAAAATAGCATGGTGGACAGAGAGAGGACAGGTGGAGGGACAACAGGGCGGAGGATTAGAGGTGGATGAAGAACACGGTTGGAGGCGAAGGGGAGGATGGAGAACATGGAGGTGGATGCAGGGGTAGGAGGAAAGTTGGAGGAAAGCAGGACGGAGATCGGGGGGACGAGGATGGAGAGAAACGAGGAGGGCGGAGAAGCCGATTGGGAGGGTCGGTGGAGAGGAAGGAAGACATCAGAAGATGTGATGGATAGAGGGAGAGGAGGCGGAGAGACAGAAAGAGAGAGAGGGAGATGATGGATGGAGACAGATGAGGGGAGTTAAGAGAGGGATAGAGTGAGAGGAGGACTTGAAGGTGTCCAACTCTGTCTGTAGGGTCATTATATGAACTGAATAATTAAAAAAAATTTAAAGTAACAAACCAAAAAAAAAAAAATAGAAAGGAAAATAGTTTAAAAAAATAAATAACTTGGGCAGTACATTTACATAAACATAGAATAGATAAATGACAAATGGAAACATAAACATTCTTACATGTATTAAAAAAAAACAACCAAAAACTGTAATTATTATATATATATATCTCTATAATAATTACAGTTTTTAGATTTTTTTTCTCCACGTATATATATATATATATATATATATATATATACGTATTAAAGCATTTTTTTCTTTCTGTATTTATTCATACATTTCAAAATGTATTGCCTGAATATTTACTGCCTGAATTGTTGATTTATTTGTATGCATATGTATGTTTGAATTAAAAGAGAAAGAAAGAAAGAAAGAAAGAAAGAAAGAAAGAAAGAAAGAAAGAAATGAGTAGATAAACACAGATAAATGAACACATAAATAAACAAATACATGCGCAAAAGTTGTTTTTCTGACATCTTCTTTCAGGCATAGTTTGCATTCTGCTTAATTCGTGATGTTGAAGATGATGATGATGATATTAGCCAGGATGCTAATGCTAATGATGACATCAGTGATGACATAATTCGATCTACACATGCTTGAGATTTCTTTGTAAAGTATTAGGAAACTCTGCCTACACTCTTATCAAAAATTTGAATTTGAATTTGATTTTTGGTAAGAATGTGTGTGAAACACACACACACACACACATGTACACATACACAACAAACACAAATGCTTAAATGGGAGACAACCATCAGCGAAGCAGTGAAAGGGTTCTTTGTTGATCAGCGTCTCCGACACCCTATGAGATTTAATCCTTCAGTGAAAAACTCTGTGCGTCTCTTTAATTGACTCCTGTGGCACGTGTCCTCCAAACAGGCCAACCTTGAAATTACGGGTCGGGAAATGTAGCCTTGAAACGAGACGGCCATTCGGGGGGCAGCGGCGGCAGGGGGGCGAGGGGCGGGGCAAGACAGGCGGAGGGGTTTATGCAAATGAAGACAAGGTTCAGAACTCTGAGATCCACAACCTTGACGTGCCGCCGTAGCAACTGCACATCGTGCACATTTTAAATTCTGCAGAAAGTCAGAAACACCTTAATCTCTCGGCTGGTGGTGCATTTTAAGCGTCTGGATATTCCGACACCGCATTTTGAGGCCCTCAGATTTTTTTTTTTTCAGGCACAAGGAAAACTGCTGGTCAGTTAAACTGTAATTTTACAAAATACTGTTCTTCGGATAAAATAAAAATAGTGATTGAATATTGAAATATGAAATGTTTATTTTTCTTCAAAGGTTGAAATTTAACTTCGAGGTCCAAAAGTGTTCATGAATTTCCTGATAATTTTTCCATGGCTAAAAACTGAAAAAGAAAACATTAATTGCTGACCAAGAAGAAAATATGAATGAAGTTTGAGGTATAGAAATAAAACAAAATAAATCACTGAGAATAAGTAAGGATATTTTTAGCGGATAAGTGGGACACCCACTTCATTGTGATATTCAATCACAAAAATATCATTTTCATCATTTTTAAATTGAAACATGGTTTGCAAAAAAAAAAAAAAATGTTGGAAGTAAAATAACATCAATTCATGACCTCTGATTAAATTGTTAATAAACCAAACAATCAATAAATCAATCAATCAATATAATACTAAACCTGCAACTACTACTGTTGCCACTATAATAATAATAATAATAATAATGATAAGTGCATACATAAATTAATATAAATGATTGGATTGAGGTGTAATACAAAAAATCCAACATTGTGAGAATTTTCAATCTCATTAAAAATGTATATATATATATATGTATATGTTACAAATAAAATATTAGTTCAAAACACATATTATTCAGAGTTCTGAAGTCTGAGTTTAATGTTTAATAGTGCTGGCCGGTCACAAATAAAACATTAAAAAGCAAAACTTTAAAAAACAGAAATAAGCCAAGTCAAAAAAATCTTGAGATATCGTTCTTCAATAGCACTTTTCTTAAAAAGGAATCATTAAACAGTTTGTTAAATAGTTCAGGTTCACGTAAAAGTTTGGTCTGTGGACGTGACAGGAAAAAAACCCACAGCCTCTCCTTACTGTTGAAACAACAAAGGGTTCCCATGGTGACTGAATCCAAACTCAAAATCAGACTCTGCGGCTATGACGAATTGCACAAAACAATATGGCCACTGAACGTTCATGTAGACGGTCCACTCATACTGCTGGATTTCACATGCACACTCACTTTCTCTCACACATGCATGCACAAATACACATGCAAATGCATACTCACAAAAGACACTCACTAATGCATGAATAGTGGGCCTTTAGATCTTGGTTTGCTTTATTCCATGGCTCATTGAACTCTTTATATATACATATATGTATATATTCCAACAAATGTGCGTGCATACACTCATACATGCGCACAAACACACACACACACACACACACACTCAAATACACACTCATTGAAAGTCCCTCTGATAGAAACTGTTCAGATCATATTCTATATTCGCTGTATATATATGTATACATATATATAATATACATACACACACACACACACAAACGTATCACTAAATAAGATAAGTAAATCAATAAATTATAGGTATGTATACTGTATATATATAATGCAAACTCAAGGCGGCAAAGGCTGGTGTCTCCCTGAGCAGGTCCCAAGCTCAGATAAATGCAAAGGGTTGCGTCAGGAAGGGCATCCGGCGCAAAACTATTGCCAAAATTAAACATGTGAATGAAACCTGATAATCAGATCATTTCGGATTGATCGAAGCCCGGGTTAACAATGACCGTCATTGGTATGAATGACCTACAGGAAAGCAATGGAATCTGGGATACTGTGGGTCAAATAAGGAGAACAGGGCGGTGTGTTCAGGGGCAGAAAGAGAAGAGGAAAGGCAAGGGTTGGGGACTAAGAGTTGGGACTTTGAATATCGGGACTATGACAGGATAAGGTAGAGGTGGTCGACATTATGCAGAGAAGGAAAGAGTCAATGTGGAAAGGTAGTGAGGCTAGAAGCTTCGGAGCAGGATCTAAGTTGGACTACCATGGCAGGGACAGGAAGAGGAGTGGAGTAAGACTTATCTTGAAGGAGGAGTTTGTTAGGAATGTTCTGGATGTGAAAATAATTTCTGATAGACTTATGAGTCTGAAACTGGAAATTGAAGGTATGATTCTCAGTGTTGTCAGTGGTTATGCCCCGCAGGCAGGACGTGAGTTAGCAGAGGAGAAGTTCTGGAATGACCGAGATGAAGTGATGCAGATAATATCCTGAGATGAGGGAGTGGTATTAGGTGCAGACTTCAATGGGCATTTTGGTGCAAGCAACAGAGGGGATGGAGAAGTGATGGGCAGATGTGGTATACAGCATAGGAATGCAGAGGGAATTGGCTGTAATGAACCCTTTTTTTTTCCAGAAAAGACAAGGACATAGGATAACTTCTAAGAGTAGAGGTCGGAGCATGCTGGTAGACTACATCTTGTCCAGATGAGGTAACCTGAAATAGATCAGAGACTACAAAGTAGTTGTCGGTGAGAGTGCAGGCAGACAGCGTAGGATGGTGGATTGTAGGATGACTCTGGTGACAAGGAAGATCAAGAAGACAAAGGCAGAGCAGAGGATGACGTGGTGGAAACTGAAAAGGGAGAAGTATTGTATGGTTTTCAGCGAGGATTTGAAAAAGACTGGGTGGTCAGGGAGAGCTTCCAGATGATTGAACAACAGCTCGTGTAATTAGGGAGACAGGTAGGAGAGTACTTGGAGATTAGTAAAAGTGAAGAGAGGAAGGAATTGAAGAGGATGAAGAGTGGAAAAGCAGTTGGTCCTGATGATATACCTGTAGAGGTATGGAAATGTCTTGGAGAGACAGAGGTAGAGTTTCTGACTAGATAATTCAACAGGATCTTAGAGAGATCAAAAAGGGAGACGAAATGTGATGGTGCCCATTTTTAAGAATAAGGGGATGTGCAGAATTGCAGCAACTATAGAGGGATAAAGTTGATGAACCATACAATGAAGTTATGGGAAAGAGTCGTGGAAACTAGACTGAGAGCAGATGTCCGCATTTGTGAACAGCAGTATGGCATCATGCCTAGAAAGAATACAACAGTTACAGTATTGTCTTTGAGAATCCTAATAGAGAAGTACAGAGAGAGCAAGAGGGAGTTGCATTGTGTTTTTGTAGACCTCGAAAAAGCATATGACAGGGTGCCAAGAGAGGAAGTCTGGTATTGTTTAAGGAAATTTGGAGTAACACAGAAGTATGTTATACTGGTGCAAGACATGTATGCTAGATGTGAGACAGATCACATGCTGCAGGATAACAGGCTTTACCCCTACATGCTGTAGGGGTAACAGAGAATTTCAAGGTGGAGGTGGGACTCCATCAGGGATCAGTTCTGAGCCCCTTCCTGTTTGCAGGGGTGATGGACAGGTTGCCAGATGAGTTTAGACAGGAATAGTTGGAAAAAATAGTTTGGGAAAAAAAAAAGTGAAAATTGACCCAAATGAGTAAGTGAATGGATGGTTGTCTGTCTGTATATGTGGCCCTGCAATTGACTGGCGACCAGTCCAAGGTGTACCCCGCCTCTCGCCCACTGCCAGCCGGGATAGGCAGCAGCGTCCCCCACGCCCCTGAGTGCAAGTTAAGTAGCAGAAGAAGGATTGATGGATAAATTAAACTAAATGAACCAACATTTTTGTGACCTGCAATAAAATGAATTTGGATGAATGGTGAGCTATGGTCCCATATGCCTCTACTTCGTTATCTTGTATCACTGCCAGTTCAATGTGATGTCACCTGTGACGTCATCTTCATGCGCCACATGCAGACACACACACACACACACACACAGACGCTTTTGCCCCCCCCACATCTGAACATACAACAGGCCTGATAGGAGCAGCAGGAGACAACAGTTTAATTCAGGGCGAGGGCACGGTCAGCGAGGCTTGACGGTGGGAGAGATAACAGACTGCTGAAAGTACAATTTCATTTTTTCTTTTTTTTTTTTTTTTCCAGATCAGAGATAAGCTGATAAAAAGCTGTCTCGCCAGATTCTTCCGGGTGGGGTGCAGTAGGGCGGGCCAGGCTGAATGGGCCCTTGATTTGATTACATCTTTAATACTGTCTTGAAATAAAGAATTTAAAAAAACATGGCTGTAAATTCAAAACAAGAGACTCCACAGGCTGAGCCAAAAGTACCAACAAGTGAACTTATAATAATTTCAACAGATAAACTTGAATGGAGATGTCAATCCCATAACTTTTTTTTTCATTTTTTATCTTTAAAATGAAGAATTGGTATCTTCAATGGTTTTGGAACTTTGCTTCTCTCTCCATCACGGTTAAACTGATCACCTGATTTGTTTTGTCAAAAAGCTGAAGCTGCAATTGAATAAGTTGGTTTTGAGGTTCCTTTCGGTGAAGCTGAGAAGGGGTTCTAAAAAATAAAATAAAATTAAGACTAAGAAAATATAATTAAATAAAAGAAAAGAATATTGCAAAAAAAATACAAATGGATAGATAGATGTTTTTTTTAATGTTTAGTGCTCAGTTCCCAGTTTAAGGTTATTTTTTTTTGCTGATATTGAGCTATCCATATATATAATGAATGATATATAATGATATAAATACATATATAATAATTTCTTTATTTTCCTACAATTTTTCTATTGTTTTTAGATATTTTCTTTCAGCTATTCCTGCCAAAACACAACTTAGCTTCCTGCTAAATTTCAGTAACGTCCCCCCATGTTGATTCAGGCTGAAAGACTGAATATTAGGAGCCAGTCTGACTCTGACACGGAGTGAGAAATAGTCAGCGCGACTTCTTTAAAACCAGCTTGAAATGCGGAAAGGGACAATATTAATCACATTTCCACGTAATTTTGGGTGATTGGAAAGCTCTCAGGTTTTTTAGAAAAAAAAAGGCGTCTGAAAGCCTGAAAGACAAGCACAAAGATACCTCTCTCCGCACCAAAATAAACTTCCACCAAGCCGAAACGAGGGGAATTAAGTAATCAAATATCCGCTTCTTGTGAGGGTCGGCAGACATCTGCGG
>NC_141298.1:8127500-8135000 GCF_037954325.1 Fistularia commersonii | reverse complement strand
AAAAACAAGCAAATGTTACGTCAGTTTACTCAAGGCTGGGTAACCTGTTTTGGTGTGGAGTTTGACCCGAAATGGTGTCATCACCGTTGCCGCATGCTTTCATCTAAGTTATTTTGTTTTTGTTTCGTTTGTTTTTTTTCTTCCTCCCGGTGTGACTGGTTGCTACGGGAGACGGCGTTGACGGCTTCATTTTCCGCACGGTTCCTCCGAGCTCCTCTCTTGAACGCCTTGATTGGTAAAGACAACATTAGCCATCTCGCGGGACGACGGCGCCGTGAAGCAAGACATTGTTGCTGCTCCGCTAAGAGCCTTCTCGGGAACTTGGCTTCAAAAGGACTGAAGAAACAGCGGGAAATAATAGGCCTGAAAAATATGGATCCAAGGTCACGTTCTGTCTCTTCTCAGTTGAACACTTATTTCACTCGCAGAATTCTTTGATATGGAAGGGGCATGATGGCATCATCAGGAAACACATCTAGGAATTTCCTAAAGGTTGGCAGAGAATTATCCTAAAAAATAAAAATGAATATATGGAACTTTATTTTGTGATGAACCTTATTTTTTCCTTTTATTTGTGCCCCTTCATCTGTTTGGCATTTTTCATTTCTTTATTTATTTATAGAATTTTTCAAATGTTTTTCTTTAATTTCTTTGTTACTTTTACTTTTTTTTTTTTTTTTTCAATTTAAATCTGTATTTTTTGTAAATGCATGTATATACATATACATATACTGTCCTTGAGTGCCAAGTAGGGCACCCTAAAAAAAAAATTATAACAACAACAACAATACTGCTTCTACGACTACAACTACTAATAATAATTACAATATAATGATGCATAACGCAATACAGCAGAAATAATGAAGGAAAAAATGTATAATTATTACTAATAACATTTTATAACAACATTACGATTACTACTGCTATTACTACTACTACTACTAATGAAAATAATAATAACAATAAAAACAATATTATTATTATTATTATTATTATTATTACTATTATTGTTCCAGTTGTTTTTACCATTATCATTTTAGTTGCTTTGACATTTTCTTCATTACATTTTTTTGCTGTATTGTGTTTCACATTAAACAACCTTGGACATTTTTTCTATCTCCTCTTATCTCAAGGACCTGTCTTTCCATAACATTTTTTGACACCGCTATTTTCCTTACACAAAAGTCAGAAGTTCTGTTGAAACATCCTCTTCCTCTGGTAAATACAAGAAGAAAAATAAACAAACAAAAAAAAAATGGGCAAAAGAGGAAAAGAGAGAAAGGAAGACAGACCAGAAATGCAAGTCTTGTGCAAAAATGAATAGGTTTTCGGAATTGCATTGAAATAGATTCAACAGCACACATTTGACATGTCATGATGCTAGCAAAACGTGGTAAAACAAACAGGAAAAGCATAGAAAAAAAAACAAAAAAAAATGATTGAATGAACACAAGACTATATATAGATAATTACATAAATAATAAATTATATATTAAATTATAAATTAATTATATAACCATCGACTAATTTCTCTACAAAGTCTCCATATGTTATGCATCTTATAAAATGTCTTTTTTTATGTAAGTAATTGTATTTTATACCAATTTTGATTTTACCAGTCATTTGATTACTAATCATTCATGCATTCAATTACCGATCTATTTCGCAATTTAGCAATCATTTTATTTTGTTCTCTGATACATAGATATTCATTATATGTGTTTTTATTTTATTTTATTTTATTGTTCAATCCAGGCTCACTGCAAGGACGGGAGTTGTTTTCCTCCAAACAAAAGTAAGACTTCCTGTCAAAACATCACCTTTCAAAAGGAGCACTGAGACAGAATAACATCCTCGAAAGGTCAAGACTCCAGCAATACTTGTGGTATAATACTGTACATACACTCACACAGACATACATATATATATATATATATATATATATATATATTTATTTTTTATTTTTTTTCATTATTTGGATTGGATTGATTTGGTACAACAACGAGGGGTTTCTAAATTCTTGATCTTTTGATATTATTATTGTTACTTTCTTTTGGTGTAAAAAATAAAATTAAAAAGAAAATACTATTCATATAATAAAATAGTAAAAGTAACATAAAATAAAAAAAAAGGCCCAATGCTTTCGGCGTTTAAGTATGTGCGGAAAGGACGTAACAGCCAACACTGGAGTGGACAGGGTTAATGTCCGGGTTTAAGCAGAGGGCATTGTGGTTGGAAGTTACATAAACATAATTTCCTCATTACAGAGAATGGCTCCGTCAACTGTGTGATGTGTCTTCTTAACTTGTTTGCTTTATGCGTGTAACGCGCCGGAATGCGAAACCGTCTCCTAGCCTGAATAATTGAAACCCAACAAACAGGCCCTCGGACGCAGAGTTAAATCAACAAAACCCCAGCCATTGGCTATTCAAATGACAATTCAGTCTTGAGAAGAAATACGAAAATAAAGACAACGAACGCTGAATTATTGGTTAATATTAAATTCTTCACAAGGCTTTAAATCATTCAACGGAAACTGCTGAGTGTGAAGTGATGCACAAAGAATATTGCAAAGTCCATGGAGCCAGTAACAGTTTGAAGGTCTCACTCTGTCATGTGGCCTATGATTTTTTTTGGTATAACTTTGTCAGACAACTTCAGGATGATTACTATGCCACTCTGCCTGAGTAAAATGCCCAACAGGAATTGTCTACTGTTCCGTCTATGCTAAAGCAAGCAAGAAAATCACACCAGCAAATTCAACCTGGCAGCTAGAGTGTTGGGTGACTTTAGCCATTGCAGATCAACTACATTAGTATCTTAATGGAATCCAGCAGCAGGAAAAGGAACAGTTGCAAATGTGTTTTTTTAATACATTTCTTTGTTTTTGGATATGTTCATTTCATTTTATTTTATTAATGCACCAACTTACTACACCCTGGCTGTAAGATGTAAAATAAATAAATAAATAAATAAATAAATAAATAAATAAATAAAAATAATATAAACATATCTGTTATTTTAATGCTTTATAAAGTAATAATAATGCTTTATAAAGTAATAATAATAATAATAATAATAATAATAACAATAATATTAGGAGCTGTAGTAGTAGTAGTGGTAGTAGTATAATAATAATAATTATTATTATTGTTGTTGTTGTTGTTAGTAGTAGTAGAAGTAGTAGTAGTTTCTTGTTTTAAGTAGCTAGGCAGAGGATATGAACTAATATGTTATTATATGGACTTGTACTGATGATGCACAGTTTTAAAATTGAATATGACTTAAAATGCTCTGAAAAAATGAATTTTGTTATCCTTGTTAACATACTTGGGTTGCTTTGAGGCCCAAGTTACTGTCCAGGAGGGGTTTGAGTTGAATAAAAATAATGACATAGAAAAAGGCATTCAATTAATAGATCTATTTAGAATAACATTTTGGAAACAATAAGAAAATCTTTGTATGAGTAAATCTTTTCTATTAAAAATACATGTTAAAGATAATTCTGGCTAACATTGAATTTCCTACAATACTTTTAATCTTGTTAAAATCACAAGTGAAAACTTGCCTCCCGCAAGGCCAATGGGGTAATTATGTGTGGGAGGTCTATTCAGGCTTTTTTCACTCAGAGGACGGACCGGCTTTTGTTTAGAATCTAAATGACGCGGTCAAGGGTGTTTAGTCTTCCTCTTTTCGTCTTTTAAGACTCTATCGTCCGTAGCCTGGAAAAATAATTCAGTTAACCAATGATGCTTTGACGCCTTGCCTGTAAGGATTATTGAAAAAAATACAAATAAAATAATCACAATGCATGAGTGAATGGCGGCATCTCCGCGTGTGATGTGTGAATTCCATATTAGCCGTGAACAAGCGAATGATTGTATGTCTCTATAAGTGATTTAAATATGGCTGCGAAAAAATGCTGCAAAAAAACGTGCGAAAAATGAGAACATGTCACTGTCAGATTCACATGAATTTGATGCAAAGCCATCACACAACATTAATCCATTCATTCATCAATATCTGGTGCTGAGCCTTTCATTGGGCGAGAGGCAGGGTGCAACAACAATCGATCAGAGGGCCACAAAAAAGACCAATGCACTTATTGATCCACTCTTCATATGGAGACAAATAGCCATTCACCCTCTCATTTCCAAGTCATATAAAAACATTACGTTATTAACTCGCTTCTTCACATTACATATAGAGACCTTGACATTCATCTGCATGTCATAAAGAGACAGCCATTCACTCATTCATTCAACTGCCATATATTCAACCATAAGCCCTTTCATTCACATGCCAGGGCAATTTCAGGTTACAAATGATAGGTGATTTCACACGATAGAAATAAAAAAAAATAAATAAAATGCTCCAGATAAAGTGAAATTATTCAAAATGAATATCAAAATGTGTTATTCAAATTGAAATGCAGCAGATTTTTAAGAAAAGGCTGAAATAATTCCTGGAATATAAAAGCGCTGAATAAAAATTGCTGCTAGCCGGCACAGCTAACGGCGTTAATAAATATTTCCAGTTTCTTTTTACGAAGAGAACCAGCAGATATTTTTCACAGGGGGATTCAGGGAGGGCAATTTGCAAAAAAAGAAAAAAAAAAAAAAAAAAAAAAAAAAACACACCACCAATCAGCCCAATTAGCGAATTTAGCGGCTCGCTAAATGGGCAGCAATCACAATAAGGAAAAGCCTCTTAAATCTCCTCAGTGCTTTAAATTTCCATCTCTCTCACTTCCCCCCCTTGACTCTCACTTGCGAATTCACAGACATGGGCGAAAAGTTTTTCGTCTTTTTTTTTTTTTTTTTTTTGGGGAGGGGGGTCACAAGAAGACGCTTTTATTTTTAACTTTTCCAAACGGTCTGTCGTTCAGCCTCGACGGAGTCATTAGAAGTCACTTCTCATAATGGATTCCAGCCACTGGAACGCTCGTCACGGCAGCGTCAGCGAGGACTTGGAAATAACTAATATTTTTGGGGAAGGGATTTGAAAATGAAGAAACAGAAAAAAAAGATACTGATTAAAAAAAAAAAAAAAAAACAGCTGTGGCGTGTTGTGTTGAATAAATAGGTTTGATTTATGTCGCTGAAAAGTTGCAAAAACATACATTACATATTTATAAATGCATATTTCATCATGTAATAGACTAAACTAGAACGGAAATATTCACCCTAATCAGGGATGGTCTGTTGAGTATTTTATGTTTATTTACTTACTGCTTAAAACCTTGACGGCTGTAATTATCTTTGGAGTTCATTAAATGCAGGCAAAATTAATATTCCTAGTTTGAATAAGCAAAATGATTTAGTGAATATTTTGGGGAGGAAAATGCTGCTGAAAAAATCAACAAAAACATAAATGATTAGATTCCGACGCCAAATGATTCAATGCTGCAACATACCCCAAAATATAATCATTTGGAATATTCTGATGTTTTTATTAAGACTAAGTATGCAGATTTATTTTTATTTTTTTATTTGTTTGCTGTTTGTAAAATTTATTACAACTTACCAAGAACCATTTCAAGAAAAATGTACTATTATTATTACTAATAATAGTAGTAATATTATAAATGATAATTATAACGATACAATATACAGCTATAATTTTATCAAAAATATATCAAAATATAGAAAAAAAATCATAATTTAAGTAGTGTATTTCATGATTTACCATGAAAAAGAAACAATTATGACGAGATAAATACAAGTACACATATTATTACTATTATTATTGTTATTACCATTATCATCATCATTAAAATAAAAAATATATAGATTTTTTTTTTTTTTTTTTTTTGAAAAATTTTGAATCCAAAATTGAATTCCGAGAGTAGAAATCCAACATGTCTCCGCTCACCTGCTCACTTGTCGATATTTCACTTGCACGGCTGAACTGGAAATCTGCCAGCGAAACAAAAGCGCATTCATGTCTCGGTGTCAAAACGGCGGCAAAAGGGGGGAACAGGGACGCGCTGGGATTTAAAGCGTTATCAGCGAACACTCGAGGTGGAGTGTCTGAGAGTCTGACAGGATCTCGGCGTGGAACACGGAGCCGAGGCTCTCCATTAACACTTTCCAGCGATGCCCTGCATACATTTGCATGTTATTTATGACCCCAGTGGACGACACTTGGACTCCATTTTGCTGCCAGTACTTCGGGGTGCCACATTATTTCCTGGAGCCATTTATATTCATGCTTGTGTTTTTTTTTTTTTTTTTTTTTTTTCTTTTTTTTTTTCATTTAATTAATTCATTAATTGTATAAAATGTATCCATACATTTTTTTAATTGTTAATTTAATTTATTTATGGACAATCAGTTGATCGATTATTTTGTTCATTATTTTTTTAATTTTAATTACTTTTTCATTACATTTTTCCAAGTCCCAAACCATTTCCATGAGGCAAAATACACATTACTTTAAGCATTCGTTCATTTATTCATTGATGATTGAGTGATTGAATGATAGTGTTCATTATTTCTGAAATTTAATTATGTGCTGTTGTGAAGAGCCTCCTTTATTTTTCCAAGTAGCCAACTATCTGTGAGATGCAAATTACATTTTATAGTATGCATTTTCTAATTTAGTAATCTATTTGTTTTATCGATTTATGTGTTTCTTTGAATGAATGGAGGAAAGAGTCAGTGACAAGGTGTATGCCTGTTGTTAATGAAAGGAAACTTGTGTGCCATATGGTGTTGTATATCGACTGAAATTTGCAAGGAAAAAAAGGTGAAAACTGTTTTTATTTAATATCAGTAAAGTATTTTTTTAATTAATTAAGAACAAGGAAACAAACACATATAATTATTAAATATGAGTAAAATTGAGAGGCAGTCATATTAACAGTATTGATATACATGTTTCCACTTTGATATACAAAATGTGTATTCAATAAAAAAAAATAACTGTTTACCATTAATAATCATAATCAGCCTGAAATCAAAAAAGAAAAAGAAAGAAACTGATCAAATAAAAAACTGTATATTTTACTAAATATAACTTACTTCCTTAATCCTCATTTAATTGGACAATCATAGCTAGGAATAATAAAATGGAATCATAATTAATAAACTCTAAATATTATAATCAATTAATTTTACCGTTGAAACAAATAAAATAAAATAAAGTAGATGAAAATAAAATAAAATAAAATAAAATAAAATAAAATAAAATGAAATAAAATAAAACAGTGGATGGTAGATTTTCCTCTGTATATGCCAGCAAATTATCTATAGTTGTTATAATTAAATTCAGCTTGTCACTTGTGCGCAAGATGGATAATTAACAATAAGAATAATAAAAAAATCTTCAAATTGCATTTCATTTTTTCATTTAGTACTTAACTTTTCCAGTTCTTTTCTGTCTTTATATTCTCGCTTGACTGAGGATCACCGGAAGGTGGGTGGCCTCCCGGGGGAGATCTTAATGTGCCGGCCAATAAAAGCAACCTCGTTCGCATGAGTTTAAACAAAAAAAAAA